>NC_037672.1:156402962-156623593 GCF_003255815.1 Theropithecus gelada
TTTTTTTTTTTTTTTTTTTGAGACGGAGTCTCGCTCTGTCGCCCGGGTTGGAGTGCAGTGGCCGGATCTCAGCTCACTGCAAGCTCCGCCTCCCGGGTTTACGCCATTCTCCTGCCTCAGCCTCCCAAGTAACTGGGACTACAGGCGCCCGCCATCTCGCCCGGCTAGTTTTTTGTATTTTTTAGTAGAGACGGGGTTTCACCGTGTTCGCCAGGATGGTCTCGATCTTCTGACCTCGTGATCCACCCGTCTCGGCCTCCCAAAGTGCTGGGATTACAGGCTTGAGCCACCGCGCCCGGCCAGGATTGTTTTTTGTAGCATTATTTGCAGTAGGAATAAAATGGTAATATCCTAAATATCATTACAAGTGTACTTGCTGCCATCTTTCTATTGGGGTTTAAAAAAATCTTTTTCTTATTAAAAAATGTAGGAGCACTTTATTCTGGATACAAATAATTACAGGGGTAGTATAATTTTAGTCTATACAGTATGTAATTAAAGGAATGCTATAAATTCATTGAAAAGGAATTAACTAAAACTACCTGTATAAATATGAATAAATTTCACAAAAAAGACACAAGGAACAGAGGAATACATTCAGTATGATACCATATGAAGTTTAAAAACATGCAAAACAGGGCCAGGCGTGGTGGCTCACACTTGTAATCCCAGCACTTTGGGAGGCCGAATCAGGCAGATCACGAGGTCAGGAGATCGATACCATCCTGGCTAACACAGTGAAACCCCGTCTCTACTAAAAATACAAAAAATTAGCCTGACGTGGTGGCGGGCGCCTGTAGTCCCAGCTACTCGGGAGGCTGAGGCAGGAGAATGGCGTGAACCTGGGAGGCGGAGCTTGCAGTGAGCCGAGATCAGCCACTGCACTCCAGCCTGGGCGACAGAGTGAAACTCTGTCTCAAAACAAAACAAAACAAAAACATGCAAAACAGACTGGGCACGGTGGCTTACACCTGTAATCCCAGCACTTTGGGAGGCTGAGGCAGGCAGATCACTTGAGGTCAGGAGTTTGAGAACAGCTTGGCCAACGTGGTGAAAGCCCCTCTCTGTTTAAAAAAAAAAAAAAAAAAATTAGCCAGTGTGTAATCCCAGCTATTTGGGAGGCTGAGGCAGGAGAATCGCTTGAACCCGGGAGGCGGAGGTTGCAGTGAGCCGAGATTGCTCCACTGCACTCCAGCCTGGGTGACAGAGCGAGACCCCGTCTCAACAACAGCAGCAACAATACCACCACTCACGCAAAACAATAACATTTTAAAGGCATTTATACCTTTATAGTAAAAAGTATGCAAAAGGCATGGAGATGAGAAATACTGATGTTGGTGTTTATCTGTGAGGTGGGGGAAGGCTGATGTGTTGGAAAGAACACCCAGGAGGTTTATGCTGTGCTGTTGGTCATGTCTTACTTCTTAAGCTAGGTGAGGATATATCGGTGTTTCCTTTCATTCTTTCTTTCTACTTTATCTGAATATATTACATGTTGATTTAAAAATAAAATATTTGTATCTCAGACATACATAAATAAGGCAAACATTATTTCTCTTTCCAATTGCTCCTTTAGTAATTATGTCTTTTCCCTCCCCTGCTTTTCGCATTCCTTATGGCTCACACTCTCCCTCTAGTGGTAGCTCCTGCAACCACAGATTATTTCCTTGTTTTTACATTTTCTTGTTTTTTTTTTTTTTTTTTTTTTTGGCTTATTTATTTATTTATTTATTTATTATTATTATACTTTAAGTTCTAGGGTACATGTGCATAACGTGCAGGTTTGTTACATATGTATACTTATGACGAGTTGATGGGTGCTGACGAGTTGATGGGTGCAGCACACCAACATGGCACAAGTATACATTTTCTTGTTTTTAACTGAAATGATGAACAGAAATGCTGCAGACTTTACCTTTGTCCTTGTGCTGTTTGTCATCTAAACTTTTCATTCAAAGATCAGTTTTCAAAGTAAAGTGCTAAATATATTATAAAAATCATTGAAGGGGTTCCATCTTCTTTATGAACGAAACAATTTAAAACTGGCTTTGCTTCAACCAGGGAGACTATGGGGTGGGGGTGTGGGCTGCAGTAGAGTTTAGTTTCATTTTGGAAAATGGATATTTAAAAGGAGGGTACTTTGGAGAAATATTTGAGAAAGGATGTAAGACATTGTGCATTTATATGCTTATTTGCATTAAAATGAATTTGACAATAATCAATTTACTTTGCTTAAGTCCTTAACCTAATTTTTTTCTAATGATATTTAAGCCTGTTCTTTGGCCTCATTTTTCCTGTAATCGTAGACAATAAATGCCCATCAACATCTGCATATCGTTCTTTTACATGGTGAAATTGTTTTTTAGTTTCCTATTTCTTGCTTCTTTGAGCTAAGTTCCTATTAACTTACGTTGATCATCATTTCTATTTCCAGTGCTTATATATTATATATTATTTATTGCACTTGCCTTAACTGTTTTCCAGGTGTGTTAGCTTTTTTTTTTTTATGAAGCAAAGCAAACACACCGCTATTTATTTCACTAAGATATTCTTAATTTATTTTTCTTTTTGCAAGTACCACAATATAGCTCTTGTTACATTTTAAAACTTAAGCTCTAATATTCTGAATATGATTTGTGGTATAAATATTTAAAAATGTATACTAAGCAAAGTTCATCCCAGAAGAAACCAATCTGTTCCAGATGTCCGATGGCTGGTCTCCCTTGCTGCTTGCCAGTAATCTTGCTGTTTGCCTCTGTGGGTCTTCCTCTGTCACTTCAGAATCTGTTGAGAGTTTTTATTCGTTCTAGAGCCCTTGAGAGGAAAACACTGGTTTGATAGCAGAACACTTTTTTCCTTCAATTGCAGTGTCTTTTTCTCTCCTCCTGTAAATGAGTAATATTATATATATTTTGGGGGTGTGTATATATATATATATATATGTGGAATTTTGACATTTGAAATGTGATGTGAAAAGTTGTTTATAAAAACAAGTCAAGTTTGAGAAAACAGAAAAAATTTAGAAGGAAATGCCCAGTGAGTTAACTGGAAGAAGAAGTTTGTGGAAACAGGAATGAATGTCAGAGAGGGCTGTGGAACAGGGAGGCTTCCAGTGTCTACATTATGTCATATTTAAGCACGTGATGTAAATATTTTGGGTAATTTTTTATTTTGGCAATTTTTCTTTTTTAATCATTTGCAAAATTACATTTAAGAAAAGAAATAAACAGGCTGGGTGTGGTGACTCACGCCTGTAATCCCAGCACTTTGGGAGGGCCGAGGCAGGCGGATCATGAGGTCAGGAGTTCGAGACCAGCCTGGCCAATGTGGTGAAACCCCGTCTCTACTAAAAAATACAAAAAAATTAGCCAGGCGTGGTGGCACACGCGTGTAGTCCCAGCTACTTGGGAGGCTGAGGCAGGAGAACTGTTTGAACCCGGGAGGTGTAGGTTGCACTGAGCTGAGAGGGTGCCACTGTACTCCAGCCTGGGTGACAGAGTGAGACTCCGTCCCCTCCCCCGGCCCCCCAAAATGGAAAAAAGAATAAACAGAAAAAAAGAAAAAATAAAAGCAATATTCCAAGATCCAGGTACGTTCCCTGTTAATATTGGAGGGAAGAAGTAAAACAAGAGGCAATGAGGACCGTCAGATCTAGGAGATGAGCATGGGATGTGAACATCTGCAGCCAAGTGTGTTGGTGATGTCAATGGGCCAGAGACCACGTCCTCTCTACTGACCCTTCTGCAGGAACTGGGGCAACTGGACAACATGTCACCTTTTGCATTCAACCATGATCTGCTGCTACCCTTCGCCTTATAAGTGGTCTTTTAGTCTTCACTATACTCTTACAGAAAAACAAAGGAAATGATCCCTCTCCTTATCTCAGGTATTTTCCTTGTTTCTGACCTACCCGACTTCTTATCTTTCAGCTCTCGTCTTAAACATCTCTCTCACAGAAGGCTCATCAATTCTTACACCCCAATCTAGATCAGGCCCATAGGCTAGAATGGCTCAGCATCTTCGGTATTTTTCCTGCTAGTGCTACCGGCTGTTTGAATTTGCATGTTTACTGGTTGTAAGCTCCACAAAGGAAAAGCCCATGTCAGCGTGGCTTCCTGCTGTATTCCTTACCTAGTACTATACCTGGTGCATTGCAGTGCTCAATAACATGTTGAATGAATGAAGAGTAGCTGCATCCATGAGTGTCGAACAGTTCATGTGTGTGTTATATATTTCACCACTCCAAGTGCCTCATTTAAAACTCATCTGAAACTATTCTGCAGTTACATCATTAGGCTTCCCTTTTTTTTTTTTTCTGGAGACAGTCTCCTTCTGTCACCCAGGCTGGAGTGCAATGTGTGATCTCGGCTCACTGCAACCTCTGCTTCCTGGGTTCAAGCGATTCTCCTGCCTCAGTCTCCTGAGTAGCTGGGACTACAGCATAGTGCGAGCCACTACGCCCGGCTAATTGTTTGTATTTTTAGTAGAGACAGGGTTTCACCATGTTGGTCAGGCTGGTCCCAATCTCCTGACCTTGTGATTCGCCCACCTCGGCCTCCCAAAGTGCTGGGATTACAGGCGTGAGCCACCACGCCTGGCCCATTATGCTTTCTAAAAGAGAAACATACTGCCCGTCCTCAGACAATGATGTATGCTTCATGGTTGGCGTATATCAAAGGCTTTCCTAGGAATCTAAAATATGACATTGGGATAGAAGGCATTGTGCTCAGAGCGTTATCAACACAGTAATTCCTGCAATAGATCCTTGCTGACAGGCTCATCTTTTAAAACCATCCCTTTCATTCTATTGTCTCCCTACTGAGGAACATACAATGGTTTCCTCATGGGCAACCATATTAAATCATATGATTGCAAAGTGGGAGCCTGGATGAACTTCCCAGCTGCCTTCTTTCTTTTAATAAACAAAGGGTTCTACACCCAAAGAGGTCCAGTCATTATAAACTTCTTAAAGCAGAGTTGTGGCCATGTCATTTCCTTACTGGAGGCTTCAGCCATGTATTTTCAGTTTTTTGTGATCTGCCTTTTTGACTTTTCTCTATTTTATTCCCTTTACTACACTCTTTGCTCCAGCCTAGTGATATGGTTCTGATGTTTGTCCCCTCCAAATCTCATGTTGCAATGTGATTCCCAGTGTTGGCTGTGGGGCTGGTGGGAGGTGTATGGATCACAGGGGTGAATCCCTCATGAATGGCTTAGTGCCACCCCCTTGGTGATGAGTGAGTTCTTGCTCTGAGTTCACACAAGGCGTGGTTGTTTTGAAAGTGTGTGGCACCTCCCCCTTGCTGTCTTGCCCCTGCTCTTGCTATGTGACGTGCCTGTTCCCACTTTGCCTTCCGCTATGATTGGAAGCTTCCTAAGGCCCTCACCAGAAGCATAGGACAAGTTGCTAAACCTCTCCAGTTCTGTAAAGTAATGCCCACTTACAACAATCTCACTGAGTTTCACCTATGAATAGTAAATGTGAAAATGTTTTGGAAATCCTGTGTGAGGTGTAAGTTCTGCACAATTACCAGTTTTTATTATTAGGAGGGAGTCAGTACCCTCAAATATTTGTGTTATTCTGAGGCTAGGCCATGGTAGCTTTAATGGTTGTAATCTAATCAAGGCTGGCTTTGGAATGGGAGGTAGAAGGAGAGAAGTGAGTGAAGTTCATATGCTCACTCCCCTACTTTATAATATTAGGTAGGTGCAAAAGTAATTGCAATTATTTTTTTTTTAAGACGGAGTCTCACTCTGTTGCCCAGGCTGGAGTGCACAATCTCGGCTCACTGCAACCTCCACCTCCCGGGTTCATGCTATTCTCCTGCCTCAGCCTCCCCAGTAGCTGGGACTACAGGCGCCCGCCCCCATGCCTGGCTAATTTTTTGTATTTTCTTTTTTTTTTTTTTAAGTAGAGACGGGGTTTCACCGTGTTAGCCAGGATGGTCTTGATCTCCTGACCCCGTGATTCGCCCGCCTCAGCCTCCCAAAGTGCTGAGATTACAGGCATGAGCCACTGTGCCCAGCGCCATTACTTTTAATGTCAAAGCTGCAATTACTTTTGCACCAACCTAATGGAAATGGGCCTTTATTTTTGTATCTTATCACTATTGGAACAAATCTCTTGTGTGTTATTAAATCTATGAAGTGACCCACCTTATAAAATAAAATATTTAAGTGTTTTTGTAAATTTAACACATAGGAACTTTCTCCCATAAGCAACTGTTTGCTGTGTAATGATACTTGATTTTATCCCGAAGCAGTAATTATCAATCTTCACTGAATATTAGAGTCACCTGGGGAGGTTTAAAAAATCCCAGTGCCCGGACTGTACCCCAGGCCGGTTTGATTAGAATCTCTAGTAATTCCAGTGAGCAACTAATGTTAAGCATCAATGCACTGAAAGACTTATCCTGGTCATCACATTTTTGGTCTCTGTCCCCACTAAGGAGTCTTTTTTGGGGGGTGGCTATTTACTTCAAATACATATTTTGGTCTTTTTGCTTCATGTGTTATTGAAAAATAACATGTCAGGGTCTTACCTAACATTTTGTCCCAAGAATCATACTGTCCAAGACTTTTACAAGACTGATCTGTGAGTATAGTATATTCTTTCAGAAATGCCCTACTTTGAAGGTGACACTTTGATTCAAAGTGTTTGCCCTGACTCTTCTTGACATTTTTCTTTCAGTTTGGCATCGTGCTTCACCTTCCTTTAACTGCAAGATCAGTCCTTTTTGGAAATTGGCTGCCTGGGTGACATTAGTTTTCTTTACTTTTCAAGAATCTGGTGTTTATTTTGTTTCCTTTGAACAGTGTACAGAGGCCTCCACTCCTCTTGGATGAAGTCCAAACCTGTATTCTTATATAGCACCAGCTCCCACAGCCAGTCCTCCTGCCCATAGCTCTCCTCTTGAGAGCAAAGTCCTGAGAATGGCATCTTTTCTCTGAAGCATGTGAGTCATAGTTCTTCACTGGGATCAATACCTCCTCTCTGTCTTCTGGAAATTGTGACTTCATTCAAGTCCCTAAATTGCAGTAGTCATCACAATTAGATATTTATCCAGTACCAGAATCTCCAGAATGTTTTTCTTATAGTTACTGTTTCTTTCATGGATTCCACTGAGAGTCTCCATGAGGCTAAGCCCCATTTTGAAAGGAAATGAATCTCGTGGATGTTGATATCTTTCTCCTTTCTAGTTTCTGATTTCCTCATTGCATCCATATTACGTGTATAAGTCATGCTAGGATTTTCAGGCAATAATTGACATGAGTTTTTTTTTTGTATTCTTCAGCATCTCTTTCCCTTTCCACCAGCACTCCAAGAAATTACATTTGTCCCATGGGACTTGAAAAGGTGGGTTTATTATCAAGTGCCTGTCCTCCCATAACAAAGGGGCAGGGATATGACCCAAGCTGGGCACATTAGATGCTCCTGAGCTTAATCTTGGACAGAAGATAAGAGTGTAAAACCAGTTGGAATTTATCCCAATGCTGGTGTCTGCCCAGGCTATGATAAAATTATATTGTGCTTGCTTCCTTAATTCTGGGGACACCATGGTTCCTACCACACTGGAGCCTAGTTCTCAGTCTTCTTGTTAATTATTATTATTATTATTATTATTATTATTATTATTATATTTTTATTATTTTTTGAGACAGTTTTCCTCTGTCATCCAGGCTGGAGTGCAGTGGCACTATCTCAGCTCACTGTAACCTCCGCTTCCCCAGTTCAAGCAATTCTCCTGCCTCAGCCTCCCAAGTAGCTGGGATTTCAAGCACCCACCACCATGACCAGCTATTTTTTCTGTATTTTTAGTAGAGATGGGAGTTCACCATGTTGGCCAGACTGATCTCGAACTCCTCCTGACCTCGGGTGATTCACCCGCCTTGACTTCCCAAAGTGCTGTGATTACAGGCATGAGCCACTGTGCCTGGCCAGTCTTCCTGTTAATTCTGAAAGCTGTCAAATATCTTTCTAACTACTTTTTTGATTTCAACTACCCAGATTTTTTTTTTTTTTTGACTTCAACTACCCAGAATTAATTTTTGTTGGTTGCAACCCAAGATGAGAGCTAAAATAGATGCAGATTCTGATGCAGACCCCTATGGGCCTCAGGAACATGGTTTTCTCTCATTCTCCCTACGGAGAATCATCTCTCAACAGTCAAAATTAGCAGGGTAGACGGGGTAACCTTGTTTACTTTATTGCCTTGCACCATCTGTCATGGAGTAACAAGGAGCAGCAAAGCTACTCATCTTTAACCTAAGTACTGAAGGAGTTAGATACATCATTAGGTAGACAAGCTAGCAAGGAGAATAAGAGCATGTGTATATGGTGAGAGACGGGGTTTGGGTCCTGGCCTCACATTTACTAGGTGAGTGATGTCAAGTACTCCATTGCTTTGTACAAGAGGACAACAAAGCTCTTCTCATGGAATTGTTATCTAAAATTAAATGACAGAATTGTAAGATGCTTGGGACTGGCCTAGCATGTAGTAAGTGCTGTGTAATAATAGCTATTATTATTTTTGGAATTGTAGAAATAATGGTAATGTCCATCTTTTTCATAGAAAAATTACTCTATTATCTATGACAGTAGGAAGGAGGAAAAAGAGCAATTAGTTGGGCCAAGGGGTGGTTCATTTGGCCTTATAAGATTTTCCTCCAATAGAGCAAATCAGAAGCCTCATAATTCCCAGCCTTGATCTTGATCTTCTGTTAGAACTTGGAACAGTGATTTTTCCTTGCAAGCAGTGACGCTTCTATGGATTTGCTATGATAATCTGGTGATTCTTGGGTGTAGAGTTCTAGTGCTCCTAGAAAACTGGCCTGTGATGCTTAAGAGAGTGATTGTGAGGTTGTTATCTGACTGGGTGGATTTCTCCATAGCTGGTTCACTGCCTTCTGTCATTCTGATGGATTCTTATATATATAAAAAAAATCCCTGGAACTTCGTAGCTTACAATGAACCACTGTCATATCCTCTTGGTCAAAAGGTCACCTAGTCACTTTAGTCAGTGTGAAGAGTCACTGATGCTTGTTATATTCCTTCCCATACTACTCGAGGTATGTGATTCAAGCAAATGACCATACTTAATAATAATAATAATAATAATAATTGCAATGGCAAGTGCCAGGGTAGCTTCTAACATTTATTCAGTACTTACCATGTGTCAGGCTCTGAGAAATACTGCTTTCAATCATTATGGATTCCTATAAAATGGGTATTATTATTGTCCTTAGTCCTCAGATGAGAAAACAGTGGAACAGAGAAATGAACTTTCTAAGATAACACAATGTGTCTGAGCACAGCTGGGATTTGGACTATAGCCTTCTGGACTCAGAAACCTGTGACCTTAGCCAATCTGAAGATTTCCTGGAAGGAAGGAGTGGGGGCATGGTCTTTCTAATCATGTCAGGGAGTTGGGGGTCTAGGTTCACCACCTTTCAGGAAAGTTGTGGAGCTATTATTTCTGACCTTTCATAATAAAAGTGTTGCAAGGATTTGGAAAGGCCGTTATGTTCTTTGGGAAGTGCTTGTTTAATTTTTTTTTTTTTTTTTTTTTTTTTTTTTTGAGATGGAGTCTGGCTCTGTTGCCCAGGCTGGAGTGCAGTGGCCGGATCTCAGCTCACTGCAAGCCCCGCCTCCCGGGTTCACACCATTCTCCTGCCTCAGCCTCCCGAGTAGCTGGGAGTACAGGCGCCCGCCACCTCGCCCGGCTAATTTTTTTTGTATTTTAGTAGAGACAGGGTTTCACCGTGTTAGCCAGGATGGTCTCGATCTCCTGAACTCGTGATCCGCCCATCTCGGCCTCCCAAAGTGCTGGGATTACAGGCTTGAGCCACCGCGCCCGGCCTTGTTTAATTTTTATGATGAAAATTTTTGCTTTCCTTTTTATTCTGCTCTGTAGCCTCTCTGCGAAACATAGTACCAATTCTTGACCTTTTTAGATTTAGAAATAGATTGTTTGAAGCTGGGCTTTGTGTCAAGTGTTCCCCAATGAAATTATAATTTACCTCAAAAACCTTATCTCACTGGTATGTGACTATTTTCCTTAAGGTGGGAGGTATTGACATAGTAGAACACTAGGGGTCAGAGCATCTCAGACCACGTCAATGCTTGCTTACAAACCAGGGGCAACCTGGGGAAATCTCCTCTAGCTTTAGTTCTCTCATTTGTAAAATTAAATTATTTCTGAGATCTCATGTTCAAATGCTGTGTCATTAATTTCCAAGTCCAGTTGGGGACAGATGATAGGATCTAGAACAACATAATAAGTAGTTAAGAGCCTAAGGTATAGAGTCCATCTGCCAGGGTTTGAACCTTGGCTCTACCAATTACTGACTTCTAACTTTTAGTCAGCTACTGTTGTAAAGTGGATTTTCCGGAAGCAGACACTGAGTAGTTTGGTGCAGGATATTTAGGGATAAATACAAGTAAAAGGAAGGAGAAGAAAGCAGGATTGTGAAGACAGTGAAACTGAACTGTGATGTAGGCCTGACAAAGCCTTGGCCAATCCTGTGGAGAACTCTGGAGCTTATGCACCTGTCAGAGCTGTCCCATGGTTTAGGCCTTTAAACCCTTTTGTGATTCATTACCTTATCAAGTAATAAAGCTTGATATAAAGCCTTATTACTTGATAAAGGCTTCCCTGGAAAGGCTACACACTTGAGCAAGGTGGTTCTCTGCAACCAAGGAAAGAGCTGGAAGAAAAAGTCATTTCTTGAAGAAGAATTTGGTGGTGCATTTCCACTATAGCTGCATGACCCTTTCATGTCTCAGTTTCCTTGTTAACCAAGATGTCATAACAATAGAGTTTACATCTCAGGGTATTGTGATAACTAAATGGATTATTATATAGAAAGTGCCTTGAACAGGAGAGGGAGATACAGAAAACTCTTGATATCTATTACTGATGATGGTGATAATAATTATAATGCTGTAGAATTTTTAAGCTATCAAGGGAGTTAGAAATAATGTCATTCAGTGGTTCTCAAATTTTAGCATGTGTCAGAATTTCTTGGAGGGCTTGTTAAAACACAGGTTTCTAGACTGTATCCCTAGAGTTTTTGACTCAGTAGCTTTTGGATGGAGCTTGAGAATTTTTACTTCTACTTCATAGATTCTTTCTTCTGCTTGATCAAGTCTTCTACTGATGCTTTGTATTACATTTTTCATTTCACTTGTTGCATTTTTCAACTCTGGGATTTCTGTTTGATTTTGCTTTTTATTACTACAATCTTTGTTAAAAATCTCTGATAAATTTCTAGGTTGTTTCTCTGTGTTTCCTTATAGTTCATTGAGTTTCCTTAAATACAGCTATTTTAATTTTCTTGTCTGGCAGATCACACACCTCCATTCCTTTAGAGTCAGTCATCACTACCTTATTTTCCCCTTTGGTAAGGTCATATTTTCCTGCTTATTGTGGATTCTCGTTGACATGTGCTGATGTCTATGCATTGAATAATTAGGTATTTATTCCGGTCTTCACAGTCTGGCTTTGTTTGTGCCTGTCCTTCTTCAGTAGGCCTGCCCAGAAGTTCTAAGTAGGCTGATTTGTGTTCCTTAAGCTCATTACTGCTACAGCTATTTCAGCCTTAGAGGGCACCCGAAGCCCAGGTTTGCTGTGAGTCTCACAAGGGGGCTTCAAGGTTTGAGTGGTGACCCAGCCCACAGGACTTGGGGAAGACCCAAGTAGGGTACCTGGGCTGTGTGGGAAAGCTGGCCAAGCTTGGAAACTGTCCCGAATGTCCCGAAGGCCCAGATAGGTGCACTGCCAGCAGTTCCCTGAACAGGTAGGACAATCTTCAGACTGCAAGAGGCGTTCAAGCTGAGACTTGGCTCCTTCAGAATCTGCTGTGGGATGGGAGCTGGTGACCCTTCCTCAGTGGCTCAGACAGGCTCACATCTACCAGCAGTTCCCTGCATAGGTGGGATAGTCCCTTGACTGCAGCAAGAGGGAGCAAAGCTGAGACTGGCCCCCTTCAGGATCTGTTGTGGGATGGAGGCTGGCAAGCCTGTCAGGGAGTCTGTCAGGTGAGTAGCTCCCAGGCTGTGAGATATAGGCAAGTCTTCCTCTAGATTCTTGTGTGAGCAGTACTAATCTGGGACCACAGCTGAGAGGGGCTGGAAGCTGAGCCACAGGACATCTTTCAGGTCCATTGGCAAGATCAGTGTCAGTGAGCAGATGAGCCTCTCTGCCAAGATACTAACATGTGATTGTTCCCAGACTCCTTGGCAGATGATTTTGGTAAAGCTGAAGGCCAGGTGGGGCTACAGCCAAACCCACTGGGTAACAGGGGTTTCTGGGCTTGAACCCAGGAGCACAACCAGCAGGTCTGTCACCTGAGTGTGGGTTTGCATTCTCAAAACACCCTCTTAGGTCTTAGGCTTCAGTGGTGTTCCACAGCCTCCTAACTGAACCCCAAGGCTCCCACAAAGAAACTTTTGTCCATAGATGGATAGATGGATGCACAATTCTTGTCTTGAAGGGATACAAGCAGGTGACCTCCTATTCTGCCATCTTGCTGACCTCACTCTCTAATTTATCTAATCCTTCCTCCCTCTCTCCCTCCCTCCCTCTCTCCCTCCCTGCCTCTCTCCCTCCCTCCCTTTGTCTCTCCCTCTCTCCCTCTCTCCCTTCCCTTCCCACTCTATCACCCAGGCTGGAGTGCAGTGGCATGATCTCAACTTACTGCAACCTCTGCCTCCTGGGTTCAAGTGATTCGCCTGCCTCAGCCTCCCAAGTAGCTGGGACTACAGGTGCCCCTGGCTAATTTTTTGTATTTTTAGTAGAGATGGGGTTTTGCCATGTTGGCCAGGTTGGTCTCAAACTCCTGAGCTCAAGTAATCCACCCACCTCGGCCTTTCAGAGTGCTGGGATTACAGGCGTGAGCCACCGTGCCTGGCCTCTGGCCTCTAATTTGCATTTTTTTTTTTTTTTTTTTTGAGATGGAGTCTTGCTCTGTCGCCCAGGCTGGAGTGCAGTGGCGCGATCTCAGCTCACTGCAAGCTCCGCCTCCCGGGTTCACGCCATTCTCCCGTCTCAGCCTTGCCAGTAGCTGGGACTACAGGTGCCCGCCACCACACCCGGCTAATTTTTTTTGTATTTTTTAGTATAGACAGGGTTTCACCATGTTTGCCAGGATGGTCTCGATCTCCTGACCTCATGATCTGCCCGCCTCGACCTCCCAAAGTGCTGGGATTACAGGCGTGAGCCACGGCACCCGGCCCTAATTTGCGTTTCTAATAGGTTTCCAAGTAATGCTGATGTTGCTAGTTTTGGTATCACACTTTGAGAACCACTGATCTATGCATTTCCTTTTCTGATAGAGGAATTGAATATGGGTAATGATTGGCCACTGTTCTGTAGTTAGGTTATAGAAGAAGTAGAATTAGATCCAGAATCGATATTCTTAGTCTGCCACTCTTTCCACTGTTGCAGCACTTACATTTGTTACTTCAGCACTGAAATGACTTCTTCAGAGCTGATACTAACCACAGAGGATAAAAATATTTTGTTTGTACCAAGATTTTTCAAATGTGACTAATAGTATATGTAACACCTGAATCAGTACATTTACTTCATGAATTCCTTCAGGTAATTACTTTTATGGAATCATTCCTGGTGGTACACTTCCCTTTTCCAGCACTCCTGGGGATATCTGAAATAAAAGACAAGTGTTTTTGCCATAAAGTTTAATTAAGAAGGCTAATTGAGAGAATATACCACATAACATATATCAAACTAACTTTATCCTCCAGGGCGGATGTGCATTTCAGCTTCCCTCACCAATCTCCATACCTACCCAACACACACACTGACTATTCTTCCTAGGAATCAATATCTCTCTCTCTCTTCTCCCCTAGACTCACTCTTTTGTGTGGCAAGCGCTGAGTCTTAGAAAAACCAGAACTGCACTTGCTAAATTGCTATCTCTTTTCTCTGCTGACAAAAGACAAACCTCTTATTTGTTAAGGCTGCAGTCTTGACTGTGTTCTTTGTTTGTTTTGTTTTGTTTTTTTTTTTTGAGACAGAATCTTGCTCTGTCGTCCAGACTGGAGTGCAATGGTGCAATCTCAGCTCACTGCAACCTCCACCTCCCAGGTTCAAGCGATTCTCCTTCTTCAGCCTCCTGAGTAGCTGGGATTACAGGCATGCACCACCATGCCCGGCTCATTTTTATATTTTTAGTAGAGCCAGGGCTTCTCCATGTTGGCCAGGCTGGTCTCAAACTCCTGACCTCAGGTGAACTGCCAACCTCGGCTTCCCAAAGTGCTGGGATTACACATGTGAGCCACCATGCCCTGCCCGTTGTGGCTGTCTTCTGAGACACCGTGTGGGTCTTTGAATCTTGTACCCCTTTGTCATGATTCTGTATCATGGAACTCTGGGACTGATTCTGCCCAGACTAGGGGAACTTGACAATTTTCTGGGGGATGTCATCCTATTACTGATTTTACTTCTTCATGAGTGTTTAAGGTTTCTTTTAATTTCTTCCAGAGTCACTTTCACTCCTTTAGAGTTACTCTTCCTTAACCTCTCTCAAGGTTATGTGGTAGCAGATTCCTCACCTGTAGCTTTATTCTATATGATGGATCTTTCCAGTGAGCATGAAAAAAGGCATGAGTATATGTTTTATGATTGCTTAGCTTCTTATTTGAAATCAGAGAACATAGTAATTGAGGAGTCAGAGGGCATACTTTTAAAACGTGCTGAATGGCTCAGGCTGGTGAAGAAGGCTGGGAATGAAGAGAGAAATCTTATGGAGCCCCCAGAGCCATACTTGATCCTCAGCCACTTCGACTTCAGCTGGCTTCTCATTGTCTTTTTTCCTGCTTCATGACGTTTGTAAAGAGAAAGGAACTGACAATAGACTGACTGTACAATCTGTGGGACCCAGTGCAAAATGCAAATGCAGAGCCCTTATTTAAAAATATGCAGAATTTAAGACAGCAACAGCAGAACATTAAACCAAGTTGTGGGGGCACTTCTGAGTATAGGATCTGGTGTGACCATTGATGAAGCCAGCCCTGGGTAAAAAACATAACCTGTGACCATGTGTACCATTGGCTTCTGGACCAAAGACTTAGGGTAAACTTCCTTTTACTAATTTGTGTGTGACAGTCAACCAGACCTTTTTTGCTGCTCCATTTCACTTTCCTTAACCTTGGTAAACTAGGAGAATTTGCTGCTGTTTTGGTTACTGCCCTTAACATGCAGTGTAAATTTTTTTTTGTTTTTTTGTCTTTTTTTTGTTTTTTGACAAGGTCACGCTCTGTCACACATGCTGGAGTGCAGTGGTGTGATCAAGGCTACTGCAGCCTCAACCTCCTGAGCTCAGTCTAAAGGGTCTTTAGGGAAGAATATCCATCTGTAGAATCATAACTAGTCTCCAGTCTTAACACTGTCAGCTGGAAACAGTTCCTCAGGAACTAATAGTGCAAAAGATACAACAGTCTTAAGACAAAGATCTGCTCACTCTTATCTAAGTAAAGGAATGTAAAGGGATTTTAAGTTTACTTTTGAGCTGAGTTCACCAGGGAGCAAATCAAGACCAGGATTCAATAACTGATTGTTATAAATGCAGCCCATGACCCAGATATGCCTCTGAGCTGTGTCCTGGGGACAGTGTACACTGTGCTCTATGAATCCGCACAGCTGGAGCAGGATTCTTATCTTAAAATTCTAAAGCAATTAGTTCATAGGCTTAACATCCTTCCTTAGCATCTAAGAAATGCCACCAGTCAAGGGAAGAGGGAGGAACCATCAAGGTGACATGAATGGCGAATGGTGAGGATCCTCTTGCTCTGAGAGTGTGCAGGAGAGAGGCTGCACCCGGTCTTTCTCAGACAGTTTCCTGAAGTTGAATAGTAAAACTACAAATACAAAACTGCCGAAACACAGGCTGGCTTGATGGTTAACAGCTCTAGGAATTTCAGGAGGTGCAGGTGGGAAGCAGTGTCTTACTGTGTTTTACAAATGATAAAATTAATTCCAGAGGGTGCCTGTGGTAGTACAACTTGATTTATCACACTCACAGGTGAGGTTTGTTGTAACTTATTTTTTAAAGCAATTCACATAAAATGTATATGTTCTTTATCTTGCTAATTTCAAAATAATTTCAGAAACAGTCTTTTTAAATTTTTATTTGAAGTTCCGGGGCACATGTGCAGGATGTGCAGGTTTGTTACCTAGGTAAACGTGTGCCATGGTGGTTTACTGCACTGATCATCCCATCCCCTAGGTATTAAGCCCAGCATGCATCAGCTATTTTTCCCGATGCTCTCCCTCCCCTGCCCCACAGGCCCCAGTGTGTGTCGTTTCCCTCTCTGTGTCCATATGTTCTCATTGTTCACCTCCCACTTATAAGTGAGAATATGCGGTGTTTGGTTTTCTATTCCTGTGTTAATTTGCTGAGGATAATGGCTTCTAGCTCCATCCATGTCCCTGCAAAGGACATGATGTTATTCCTTTTTATGGCTGCATAGTGTTCCATGATGTGTATGTACCACATGTTCTTTATCCAGCTTATCAGTTGGTGGGAATATAAATTAGTTCAATCATTGTGGAGGCAGTGTGGCGATTCCTCAAAGAGCTAGAACTAGAAACACCATTTGACACAGCAATCCCATCGCTGGGAATATACCAAAAGGCATAAAAATCATTGTGTTATAAAGAGACATGCATGCATGTGTTCATTGCAGCACTAGTCACAATAGCAAAGACATGGAATCAACCCAAATGCCCATCGATGAACGACCGAATAGAGAACAGTCTTATCGAAAGAAAACAAGATACCTGGAGCTGGGTCTACCTTTTTGTGAGTTACTGAAACAGAACTTTGATTTTATTTTTGTTGTTGCACAAATTGGAAGGATACAAAGAATGGCATAATATTAAGTTTGGTTGGGAGAAGAAAGACCGGGGTCCATCTGAAATATTCTTTTCATTACACTGCATTATTCAATATTCCAGAATGAGAAACGGGGAAAGGAAGACCAAAGACATTCATCAAGGAGATGGATAGGGAGGCTCAGAATTGAGGATTCTCAGCAAGCAAAGGCAGTTCTCAGAAATGAAGCTTCTTCTAAGTAAAAAAAAAAAAAAAAATGCCTCCACTCTTTTTGTTTTTACCTCTAATGTGGTTTCTTTCCTTAGGGGAGCCTCATCAGAATTACTGATTACATGAAAAAAAAAAAAAAAAAAAAAGAACGTTTGCAGCGTTTTAACTAACAATCTGTTATGACTCCAGATACTTCAATAGCTAAAATATGTAGCAGTCCTCCTGTTAATGAGGATGGTGAGGCTGAAGCCACTCTGGTCAACGTTGGCAGTTTCTTTGCAGTCTCAATTCATATGTTAGGTTGTCATCTCTGGAGTTTAGAGACAGTCCCTATTATTTCAGCAAATAAAGTCTGCAATCATTGGTAACCAGTAAAAACCTTGCTGAGACAGCAGAGGGAACATTCTAGGAAGAAGAGGGATGTAAAATACTGGAATATTTCTTAAAAATGGTGTGAGGCATTATTATTACCCATTTTAGTCTTGAAAATGTGCTATGGATTGTGCTAGATGATAGTAGTTATTTTATTCTATGATGTCTGTGGTGTTATTCTCTAGATTTAAATCTAGATCTAAATGAAATTTTGCTTTAAAGAGTGAAGTAGAGATCAAGCATTATTTCATAGTAGTTAGTTTTTGTGCTAGCAGCAGCTGCTTTGTTCAGTCCTGCAGGGTTAAATTGTTATGGCTTTCAAATTACAACTTTTGTTATTAATGCCTGCATCCACTAGATCTCCTGGTTTAGTTGTTTTAACTGCAGTAATTGTCAATGAATTACGGGAGAGCTTTCTTGTTCCCCAAACCCACTACTTTTAAAGGTTTTTATTTCCTCATAAATTTTATCCTCTTTCTTTCTTTTTTCTTTTTTGAGATGGATCTTTCTCTCCAGGCTGGAGTGCAGTGGTATGATCTTGGCTCACTGCAACCTCCACCTCCCAGCTTCAAGCAATTATCCTGCCTCAGCCTCCTGAGTAGCTGGGACTACAGGTGCCCACCACCACACCCAGCTGATTTTTGTATCTTTTTTTTAGTAGAAATGGAGTTTCATCATATTGGCCAGGCTGGTCTTGAACTCCTGACCTCAGGTGATCCTCCCGCCTTGGCCTACCAAAGTGCTGGGATTACAGATGTGAGCCACTGTGCCCGGCCAATTTTATCCTCTTTCTAATCAGCAAAACTACTCTGTTGTGGGTAAACCCCAGAACACTGGCTTCCTCCTGGAAGGGGGATTGACACAAAAGGGCATGATGAAATTTTCTGGGGTAATGATAATGTTCTATATCTTTACAGGGGTTTTGGTTATACAAGCCTATACAAGGGTAGGCCTTTATATTTACCTAGAGAGTTGCCATTTCTGATGTCCTTTCGTCTTTCCTGAAGATCCAGGTTTTAGTCTGGTATCATTTGCCCTTGGGCTGAATAAAATTTTGAAGCATTTCTTGTAGAGTGGCTCTACTGGTGATACATTCTCTTAATACCTTTTTTAACAGATGAAAATGTCCTTATGTCATCTTCATATTTGAAGAATATTTTTACTCAACATACAATTCTTACTGGAGAGAGTTTTTCTATCAGCATTTAAAATATAATGTTCCTTATCCTATTCGGTGTAGTACTGGTGTAGACCTAGCCAGAGCAATTAGGCAAGAGAAGGAAAGAAAGGCACCCAAACAGGAAAAAGAGGAAATCAAATGATCTCTCTTCACTCACAATATGATGCTATACCTAGAAAACCCTAAAGATTGTGTCAAAAGTCTCCTAGATCTAATACATGACTTCAACAAAGTCTCAGGATACAAAATCAATGTACAAAAATCAGTAGCATTTTTATACACCAACAATGTTCAAGCTAAGAAACAAATCAAGAATTCAATCCCAGTTGAGCATGGTGGCTCCTGCCTTTAATTCCAGGACTCTGGGAAGTTGAGGTAGTAGGATTGCTTGAGGCCAGGAGTTTGAGACCAGCTTGGGCAACATAGGGAGAACTCGTCTCTATGAAAAATAAAAATTATTAGCCTGGCATGGTGGTACATGCCTGTTGTCCCAGCTATTTGGGAGTCTGAGGTAGGAGGATTGTGTGGGCCTAGGATTTCAGGTTATGGTGAGCTATGATTGTACCACTGAGCTCTAGCCTGGGCCACAGAGTGAAACCCTGTCTCAACAAACAAACAAAGAATTCAATCCCGTTTACAGTAGTCACCACAACAAAATATTTTATTACATGAAAGATCTCTAAAGGAGAACTATAAAACACTGCTGAAAGAAATTACAGACAACATGAATGAGAAAGCATTCAATGCTCATAAATTGGAAGAATTAATACCATGAAAATGTTCATAGTGCCCAAAGCAATCTACAGATTCAATGCTATTCCTATTAAATTACCGCTGTCATTTTTCTTTTTCTTTTCTTTTTTTTGAGATGGAGTCTCACTCTGTTGCCCAGGTTGGAATGCAATGGCACGATCTCAGCTCACTGCAACCTCCGCCTCCCGGGTTTAAGCGATTCTCCTGTCTCAGCCTCCCTAGTAGCTGGGATTACAAGCACACGCTTGCCACCCCTGGCTACTTTTTTGTATTTTTAGTAGAGACGGGGTTTCACCGTGTTCCTCAGGCTTGTCTGGAACTCCTGAGCTCGGGCAATCCACCTGCCTTAGCCTCCCAAAGTGCTAGGATTACAGGCGTGAGCCACTGCGCCCAGCCTGTTGTTGTTTTTTGAGGCAGAGTCTCACTCTGTCACCCAGGCTGGAGGACAGTGGTGCGACCTTGGCTTACTGCAGCCTCCACCTCCAGGGTTCAAGCAATTCTCTTGCCTCTGCCTCCTGAGTAGCTGGGATTACATGCACACACCACGATGCCCAGCTAATTTTTGTATTTTTAGTAGAGACAGGTTTTCACCAAGTTGTCCAAGCTGGTCTCAAACTCTTGACCTCAAGTGATCTGCCTACCTCAGCCTCCCAAAGTGCTGGGATTACAAGAGTGAGCCACTGCACCTGGCATCACTGTCATTTTTCACAGAATTAAAAAAAATTCTAAAATTCATATGGAACCAGAAAAGAGCCTAAATAGCCAAGTCAGTCCTAAGCAAAAAGAATAAAGCCAAAGGCATCACACCACTCAACTTCAAACTATATCACAAGGCTACAGTAACCAAAACATCATGGTACTGGTTCAAAAATAGACACATAAACCAATGAGACAGAATAAAACCCCTGAAATAAAGATATGCATCTAAAACCAACTTTGTCTTCTACAAAGTTGAAAAAAATAAACTATGGTGAAAAAATACCTTCTTCAATAAATGTTGTAGGGAAAACTGGCTAGCCATATGCAGAAGAATGAAAGTGGACCCCCACCTTTTGCCATATACAAAAATTAACTCAAGATGGATTGAAGACTTAAGTGTAAGATCTCAAACTATAAAAGTCCTAGAAGTAAACCTGGGAAAATACTTTTCTGGACACTGGCCTAGGCAAAGAAATTATGACTAAACCCTCAAAAGCAAATGCAATAAAGACAAATTGACAATTGGTACTAAATTAAACTACAAAGCTGCTGCATATCAAAAGGAACTATTAACAGAGTAAATAGACAACCTATAGAATGGAAAAAAATGTTTGCAAACAATGCATCCAACAACTAATATTCAGAATCTATAAGCAACTTAACAAGAAAACACAAATGACTCCATTAAAAAGTCGGCAAAGGACATGAATAAACACTTCTCAAAAGAAGGCATACAAGTGGCCAAAAACATATGTAATATGTTCAGCATCACTAATCATCAGAGAAATGCAAATCAAAACCACAATGAGATACCCTCTTATACCAGGCAGAATGGCTATTATTAAAAAGCTAGCAAATAACAGATGTTGGCAAGATTGATGAGAAAACGGAATGCTTATACACTGTTCATGGGAATGCAAATTAGTTCAGCCACTGTGGAAAGCAGTTTGAAAATAGCTCAAAGAACTAAATATGGAATTATCATTTGACGAGCAATCCTATTACTCCGTATATTCCCAAAGGAAAATAAATTGTTCTACCAAAAAGATACCTGCACTTGCATGTTTATTGCGGCACTATTCACAATAGTGAAGACATAGAATCAACCCGGGTGCCCGTCAGTGATGGATTGGGTAAAGAACATGTGGTACTTATACACCGTGGAATGCTACACAGCCATAAAGAAGAATGAAATCATGTCCTTTGCAGCCACATGGATGCAGCTAGAGGCCATTATCCGAAGTGAATTAACACAGAAACAGAAAACCAAATACTACTGCATGTTCTCATTTATAAATGGGAGCTAAACATTGGGTACCTATGGACACAAAGATGAGAACAATAAACACTGGGGATTTCAATACTGGGGAAGCAGTGGGGGACAGGTCGAAAAACTGCCTGTTGGACACAATGTTCACTCTTTGGTCAAATTTGGGGATCATTTGAAGCCCCAACCTCAGCATCACGAGATATACCCATGTAACAAACCTGCACACGTACCCCAAGAATCTAAAATTTAAAAAACGAATTATATTTAACATGTGTATTTAGAACCCTAACATATAAAATACATAAAAGTGGTACTTTGTAGTTTAAACGTATTTTATCATTTTAATTGTGAAACATTTTTCTCTTATAAATGGGATCAATGGAAATAATAAAGCTCTTCTGATAAGCTGAAAATTTGCAACCAAAAAAGAAATAAAAGATAATGTTTCTTGTATTGTTACAATTTCTGTTGATAAATTTTGAATCTGTGTTTTCCTGTATGTGACATGTCATTTTCTTTTGACTGCTTTCAAGAATTTCCATTAACTCTAGTTATTAGTAGTTTGACTATGATGGACCCAGCTACGGTTTCTTTGCCCATATCCTGCTTGGCTTTTACTGAGCTTCCTGAATATGAAAATTTATGTTTTTAAAATCTAATTTAAGAAGTCTTGGGGCACTGTTACTTCAATAAGTTGTATACCTCATCCTGACGTACCACTCTTTCTTGAATTGTATTCATGTCTGTCAGACATTTAATATTGCCCTCAGGTCCTTGAACTGTTCACTTAAAAAAATCTTTTTTTCTCATGTTCTATATATCTATATTGATTTGTCTTCAAGTTGCTGATTCTTTTCTTCATCATTTCCACTCTGTTATTAAGCCAATACACTAAACTTTTTTTTTTTTTTTTCCCTGAGACTAGGTTTTACTCTGTTGTCCAGGCTGGAGTGCAGTAGCATGATCGTAGCTCACTGTAGCCTGTACCTCCTGGGCTCAAGGGATTCTCATGCCTCAGCCTCCATAGTAGCTGGGACTACAGGTACATGCCACCATGCCTGGCTAATGTTTTAACATTTTTTGTAGAGATGAAGTCTCACCATCTTGCATAGGTTGGTCTCAAACTCTTGGACTCAAGAGATCCTCCCTTCTTGGCCTCCCAAAGTGCTGGGATTATAGGCATGAGCCACTTTGCCTGGCCCAATTAAATTATTTATTTTTTGAGATGGGAGTCTTGTTTTGTCATCCAGGCTGGAGTGCAGTGGCACGATCTTGGCTCACTGCAACCTCTGCCTCCCAGGTTCAATAAATTCTCCTGCCTCAGCCTCCAGAATAGCTGGGACTACATGTGTGTGCCACCATGCCCAGATAATTTTGTATTTTTAGTAGAGACAGAATTTTGCCATGTTGAACAGTCTGGTCTCGAACCCCTGACCTCAACTGATCCACCTGCCTTGGCCTCCCAAAGTGCTGGGATTACAGGGGTGAACCACCGTGTCCCACTCCAATAAACTTTTAATTTCAGAAATTGTGTTTTGGTTTTAGAATTTCTATTAGGTATTTTGTATTATATTTCTCTGTTGAAATTTTCTATAATTTTGAGCATGCATTCCTTTGCTTTCTTGAGCATAATTATAACAGCTTTTTAAAAATTCTTGTCTGCTAATTACAACATTCAGATCACCTCACCAATGGTCTTGGTTGGTTGTATTTTCTTGTAGGAATGCGTTATGTATTTCTTCTTGTATGTTGATTAATTCTAGATTTTCTTCTAGGCATTGGGAAAATTATTTTGTAGAAACTCTCAAGTCTGCTATATTTCTATTAGGAGAGTTTTATAAGACAATTTACTTGCTTGGACTCAAAACTCTCTTTTCGGTAGCAGTTCAAATCATATTTCAATTGTTTTAGCTTAGTTGCCCTGCTGTGAATCTGTTTCCTGCCTGCATTCATCAGGCAGCTGAGATTTTTGCAGAGATTCAGTATATAACATGGTGCTCTCACTCTCTCATTCTCTTTGAGATGTGACCCCTCTCTTTGTAGTACCTATGATTGTTATGAATTACGTATTGTTTTTTGTCTGGCCAGAAATATGTCAGAATGTGTGGCTTTTTATGTCAAAGTTTTAGTCACTTCACCTGGCATCACCTTTATGCTGGTCTCATTAAAAGTCATAAAAATTGTAAACACGTCCTGTCTGCTGCTGGTTTTTTCTTCCAATTTTCTGTCTTCCCTCCAGAATTTGCCTGCTTATTTACACTCTCCAGTGCCTTCAGGTCTTTATTTTATTTTGCTCACAGTTAATAGCTGATATCTGCAGGAAGATCAGGCTTCACAGTGAAGGGTGGAGTTGGCGGGACTTCCTGGGTCAGTTCAGGGACTTTTGCAAAAGACCCCTGTGACTCAGGGTTTTGAGTTCTTAACCAATTGAGTGAAGGATTCAGAATTAACCATTCCAAGGGAGAATTGAAAAAACAGCCACTCTCAGTGGACAAAAAGAAAGGGGAGGGGGTAACACACGGATATAAGCCCTAGCCACCGGAGCCAGCAACAGCAACCCTTCCGGGTCCCCTTCCAGGTCCCCTTCCTTTAGCTGTGTTCAATAAACTGCGCTGCTGCTCACTCTCCTGGTCCGTGGACTCTTTTTTTTTTTTTTTTTTTTTGGAGACGGAGTCTCACTCTGTTGGCCAGGCTGGAGTGCAGCGGCGCGATCTCGGCTCACTGCAAGCTCCGCCTCCCGGGTTCACGCCATTCTCCTGCCTCAGCCTCCCGAGTAGCTGGGACTACAGGCGCCTGCCACCATGTCTGGCTAATTGTTTTTGTGTGTGTTTTTTTTTTTTTTTAGTAGAAACGGGGTTTCACCGTGTTAGCTGGGATGGTCTCAATCTTCTGACCTCGTGATCCGTGGACTCTTTTTGAGCTGTAACGCCGCGAGGGTCCCCAGCTTCATTCTTTGAAGTTAGCGAGACCACGAATCCATCGGCAGGAAAAACTCCTGACTCAATAGGAGCTTACTTAGCTGCATTGGATATGAGTACTAGTTTTATTTTGATAAAAGCATGGTAATCATGATCCTTTCAGAGTTTAGGGCATTTAAAATCTTAATCTAGCTGTGGGTACACTGCAGGTATACGATAAATGTTGAATGGGTAAATGAATTAAGCAACTTGTCTAATTACTTTTTCACGGAAATAGAAGGTGGGTTGACCTAATTAGATGAATTGACTGACTTGCTATCCTGGTGACCCAGTTTACAGGCTTGCAGAGAGGAAATGGTGATTTCTGTGTTTGCCTGCATAGTTTTTGCGTGATGGACTCTTGCCTCACTTAAACTGACATTTCTTGTAAATGCCCGACATGGTTTCTCAGCAGCACAAATCAATAAACTAGAAAGAAATACACCTTGAGTTTTGGAACAATAAGATAAACACTCTTTGTTTGTCATTGTTCCAAAGAAACAGACTTCAATTATGAAGCAGGTCACTTGGGTAAATAAGATTGCTTTAACTTCTAGTAAAATAATCGAACAAGTGCTTTGTAGAAAAAAAACAACCCACTCTCATTTAAGTGTTGTAACGGACATGAAATATGAACAATAAACAGTCTATAATTATGAGAAACTAATTTGATTGCTTTTTCCAAAAATAATTCAATTACTGAAGTAGTAGTCAAAAGAAATAGAACAGATGTTTGATCCAATGTCTCATAAAATATTTTACTTAGCTACATACAAATGAATTAAAATTGATTTTATGGATGCCAATTCAGGAGCAGAAATGCTATATAATAGAACCTCAAATTACTCAGGAGATTTATTTTGGAATAATACTGTGTAATTTGGAGTGGAGAAAGTTTATGGAAAATTGGAGAAAGGGATTAGTGACGAAGAATTGAAAACCATATGTTGCTTATGGAGATATTTAAAATTTAGGAATTTAATGTTTTAAAAATATGTATTCAATAGAGTATTTACTCAGTATGGTATATGATTTAATGAACATGGGTAGAGACAGAGACCAAAGAAGAAGGTATGGGAGGTATAGTGGTTTAAAAATATGTCCAAGACTTCTTTGATAGTCTTGCTTATCAAAAGATAAAGTCCGCCAGGCTGGAGAGCAGTGGTGCGATTTCGGCTCACTGCAGCCTCTGCCTCCCGGGTTCAAGCGATTCTCCCACCTCAGCCTCCCGAGTGGTTGGGACTACAGGTGCGCACCACCATGGCCGGCTAATTTTTTTGTATTTGTAGTAGAGGCAGGGTTTCACTATGTTGGCCAGGCTGGTCTCAAACTCCTGACCTCAGGTGATCCACCGGTCTTGGCCTCCCAAAGTGCTGGGATTACAGGTGTGAGCCACCTCGCCCAGCCTCAAAAGATAACACCTAATCCCTTCGCTGCCTTCCCTGAATGTGAATGGACTTTGTGACTCACTTCTAAATAAGAAAATGTGGCAGAAATCACAACTGAGCCGTTTGTGAGTCCAGGTCCTAAGACACATTGCTGCCTCTGCCTGCTCTCGCTTGGATTCCCTCCCCTGAGGGAAGCCGGCCGCCATGGCATCAGGACACTGAAGAAACCCTACAGGGAGGTGGGTGACTGAGGAGCTGAAGCCTCCTGGGACAGCTGGCCCCAACTGACTAACCCTGTGAGCGGGCCTGCGTCAAGTCACATCTTCAGAGGACTTTAGATGACTGCGGTCCTGGCTGAGAACCTGACTGAAATCTTAGGAGAGACCTTGGGCTAGAACCACCCAGCTCAGACACTCTCAAATTCCTGACCCACAAAGACTGTGAGATTATCAAGGCTTATTATTGTTTTAAACAACCAAGTTTTGAGGTAAGTGGTGTGTGTGTGTTTGAGACAGGATCTTGCTCTGTCACCCAGGCTGGAGTGCAGTGGCCCGATCTTGGCTCACTGCAGCCTGCACCTCCTGAGCTCAAGTTATCCTCCCACCTCAGCCTCCTGAGTAGCAGGGACTACAGACATACACCACCACACCCGACTAATTTTTTAAATTTCTCTGTAGTGTCTTTTTGTAGTGATGTGGGTCTCCTTATGTTGCCCAGGCTGGTCTTGAACTCCTGGGTGCAAGCTATCCTTCTGCCTCAGCCTCTCAGAGGTTGGGATTACAGGCATGAGTTACCACACCCAGCCCAAGGTAACTTCTTATGCAATAACAGGAGGTCACAAAATTCTAGTTATGCTGAATTTGAATTTTTACTTAGAAATGACACAGGAGCTTACGTAACACTAGTTATGTTTAATTAGGTTTTTCGGTGACCTGTTTTTAGGGTCGGAGACCAGTTTCCTCAGATGAGGGTAGAGATTCTCCTGGTAGCGCTCTGGCACAGAGATGTGTGTGAGAGTGTGAGTGACAGTGGAGTTGGGGGCGGTGCTGGTAAACTGGGGAGAACTGAAGTGAGGCAGAAATCAGGTATGATTTTGAAGGTTTTTATCAAAAATATTCCGATCAATTTGAAATTTTCTGACTTAAGTGAGTTGTTGTTTAAAAAGCAAATACATTTGCGAGGGTAAAATTCGTCAGTCATTTGCATCTCGCTGTAGATTATTTGAACAGATAATGACATTGCCCAATATGTGGCTAAAATATGGTGGAATGGGACTCTTGGGGAAGACAGGCTTGGAACAGGCAAGGGGGGATGGGTGCCTGGGAAGGGCCTTGCCCTGGATTCGGGGATCCAGACAGCAAGTTGAACATGAAGAGAACTGAGAACCTTTATTCCAAAAGACATGTCAAAAGAGAATAGGAGAAGAGAACAGATTGAAAAAGAATGCAACCATTGAAGTACAGAGGGAGAGAAGAAAGAAAAGAAAATGTTTGAAGCTAAAGATCATCTATTCTGAAATTCGTCCTGGGTACCCTGTCATGGTTATGTTTAGAATGCTGCTGAGATTCTTCTTGGTGCCCTTTTTGGCATATTCTCAAAAGTGTCAACAATGATGCTTGCCTTACCATGTGTGTATGAAGAAGAGTTCACTTGAGTTGTTATACCTGGGGCATGGTATGTGAAATGTGTCCACACGTTGGAGTTGTCACTCTGATGCAGTAAAAGTCCTGGCTGAACCTTGTGTCCTTCTGTGCCTCCTCATCTTAGCAGTGTAGTCATATTCTGCCTGGCATGGTAATCATTACTCTATGTTCCTTCTTCCTCCCAGATGGTAGGCAGACTAGTGGTTGGGGCCCTGTCTCATCCAGTTTGGTGCTTCCTGGTGAACGTATTGGTATCATCTTGATATAAATATTTGTAGAATTGTACTGACTATGGAAAACCACATTTAGTATTTTGTTGTAACATTGAGCCAATATGGCTTTCTTGAAAGAGCCAGAGTTTAGAACTATCCAGTATTTGTCTAAGGTATACATTTATTAAATTTTAATCCTCAATGGGAGTGCTTGCCTGAAGTGTACATGAGGTGAGGATGAAGTATTGACTTTGTGGGGCCTAGTTAGGAAAACGAGATAAAATTAGAAGAAGAAAAAGAGGAGGGAATAGCCCTTACCATGATATTGCCCCTAGAAAGTGGAATTAGAATAGGTATAAAAGAGAGGAAAAAGAAAGGATATGTGAGAGACAGAGGAGGAAAGTGGAGAAAAAGATGTAGATAATGAGTGGAACGTGATAGAAGATGAAATATGTAAATGAAGGACAGGGTCGAGATGTTATCAGAACAGTCAGAATATAAAATCCAGGACTGTCCCAGTTAATAGACACGCCATTGAATTTATTTAATATTGTGTTCCTTTGGGTCTTTGGGTTACAGGGAGTTGAGATGTAAACTAGATTTAAAAAATAAAGCTTTATTTTAAGCATATACATGCATTGAACAAAGAAAAGCCAAGGAACCAGGTTACTCCAGTGGCCATCACTGGCCAGACCACTCAGCTTCCCCAGTCCAAAGTCTGAAGGGAGCCAGTCTGACTGGCTTTGCTAAGCACGACCTTCTGATTGGACAGAGTTTTGTGGGCTGCATCAGCTGGTCCTTGCTTGTGTTAATCCCCCATTTGGTGTTCATCCCTGTGCAAAGAAGAGCCTGGGGCAGCTTCCTTGAGTAAGCAAGGGATCATTGAACATGTGAACAGTGCTGTGGTTGAAATGACTAATTGAAATATGAATGATAAGCCGGGATGGTGGCTCATGCCTGTACTTGTAGCCACTCGGGAGGCTGAGGCAGGAGGATTGCTTGAGCCTAGGAGTTTGAGACCAGCTCGGGCAACATGGCGAGACCTCACTTCAAAAAAAAAAAAAAAAAAAAAAAATTAAAAAATAAAAAGGAAAAAATATGAATAATAATTTGGAAAGAAAAGAAAATAAAACCCTGAATCATATTTACAGACAACCCACAGGCTTTAAGGAAGATCCAAACCTGTAATATGCTAACAAGGAAGGCATTTGATATACTTGATAAACAATTTTTTACTCTTACTGCTTCTCTGTGAGACTCCTTGTATTAGTCAGTTTGGGCTTCCCTAATGAAATACCACAGACTAGGGGGCATATGAACAACAAAAATTCATTTCTCACTCTTTTGGATGCTGACTCTAAGAGCAAGATGCTGGCCAATTTGGTGTCTAATGAGGCCCCCTTCCTGGTTCATAGATGGTATGTACCTTCTCACTGTAACCCCACATGGGGGTGGGGTGAGGGAGCTCTCTGAGGTCTCTTTTATGAGGGCAATAATCCCAGTCGTGAGGGCGGAGTCTAATTGCTACGAAAGGCCCCACCTCCTATTACAGTATCCCTTACCCAAATGCTTGGGACCAGAAATGTTTCTGATTTTGGAATATTTGCATTATACATATTTACCAGTTGAATACCCTAAATTTGAAAATGAGAAATCTGAAATGTTGCAATGAGCATTTCCTTTGGGCATCATGGGAGCACTCAAAAGTGGCAGATTTTGGAGCATTTCAGATTTCAGATTTTCCGATTTGGGTTGCTTGGCCTGTTCCATCACATTGGGGGTTAGAATTTCAACCTATGAATTTTGGGGGAGGCATGCCGACCTTCTGTCTATAGCACCTCTACATTATCTTATAGATTCATCTTTAACTTGTTTCAGATTTTTCTCAGTACTTTAAATCTTACACCATATGCGCTGGGTGATTTTTCTACTTTTAATTGGGCCCTCTTGAAAATAAATGGGAAATAGATTCTTGGAAATAAAACATCAGAGTCTTTTCTGACTTCTTGGGTGGGTGGGTAGAAACAGATGATTCCATACCTGACATCTGCTTCCTTTAATACCCTTCAGGGTCTTTGCCCTATGTCTCTCAAAACTCCTTCAAAATCACTTCAAACCACTTCAGACTTTTCAGGGCCGGTAAATGCTCCCACGGCGTAAATAGTTGTTCCTGTCAAATCGGTTGGACTGTGTCTTAGGGGAAGACAATATTAATGTCTTTTTCTTTACACCTTTACAAGCAAAAATTCATTAAGGCAAGAGGCAAGTCATAGAAACATATTTCTCTGGTGTGCTTTTGTTGTCATGTTACTGGAAATAAATATCTCTGATGCTGTAGTTGCTGATATAATGAAAATCTAAGTAGATGATGGTGTTTGGATTGCAGGTGCTAAGGGCCTCTCGCACTGGCACTGGCGCTGTGGACTCATTGAGTTTCCTTGTGTTCTTACCAGCTGATAATAGGATCATTCTTCTCAGGGTCCCAGTGGCTGTAGAGAGCTGTTTGTGGGAAAGCCATTGTGTGACAGGTTTGAGAAGGTCTAGACAAGGGCAGGCCCCGAAAGATAGAGGACTACAATTTACATTTATTGCCTGCCTTGCCTCAGGTGCCTGGCATGATGTCTCAATCCCAGAAGCTCTTGAAAAGCAAAAGGCAGCCACAGGCAAACAGAGGAAACAGAACCAATCTGTTAAACGCAAAGGTGTTTACTCTGCATCTCAGCCGCAGAAATGCTCATATTCCACTAGTGGGACAGAAGGGAGCTTATGGAAACATATTGTGAGTGGAGCAGACAGAGTGTCATGATTTTCAAAAATCTGCTGTAACCTTCTGGTTCAGTTTTTGTTTCCCTGAGGGCAAGGGAGTGAGATTTTGTATTTTTCCTTATTTAGAAATTCACATCCAGATAAAGCATCCCTTGACTCTGTGAGTGAATATCTGGAGAGAATGCTTATGCGTCCAGTGTGAGAATGACTTGGAACCCAAGATATGCTGATTGATGATGGAGAGTAAGCTTAGCCAGTATTGAGGCAGTTTATTCAGCTGCTAGAACAGGCTTTTTTTGATGACATGTAACTGATCATTTGACATCCATGAAAGAGAGCGCATAGTGGTTAAGAGCACCAACTTGGGAACCAGGCTGCCTGGCTTCAATCCCTGCTCTGCCACCTGCAAGGTATGTGATCCTGGGCAAGTTATTTAATTTCTTGGTGTCTCAGTTTCCTCATCTTGACAAAAGTCAAGGTTTGTAAATGGCTCAGACTGGCTCTGGTGTCTGGTAAGTGCTGTATAAGCATGTGTTACACACAGACATATGCATGTACGCAAATACTTGGTGCTATCTGGCGATGTCATCAGCCAACTTCTGTAGCTACAGGCTCAGTCTTTCATCTATAAAGTAAAGGGGATGGACTAAACTCCATTTTAGTTGTATAGTCTATGATTCTAGATCATGGTGTTTGGAAGTGATGGTAAAATTACAAAGAATATTATGGAAATAACAATAAGCGGCCATAAGGAATCATCTTTAGGAATAGGTGTTGATGATTCAAATGTATTTCCATTCTCCCAGTATTTGAAAGTATGGGATGGTATGTGGGTAATCTTGGATTCAGGAGTTTATATCTACACAGGCATCGGCCAAATAAAAAGGAACAGACAAGCTCTCATCAACCATGAGACATTTTTCCATCACAAATGAAAACTTTATGACCCAGACTGTGTAAAGCCTGGCTAACATTAAGATTAGGAAATATCTATACTTTAATCAGAAGAAAGAAAAAGCCAAAGATTTAAAAATAGCAGGGCGGCTTAGCAAATCTCCAGGCTAAGCTGAGTGTGTAGTTGAGATACAGGTTGTTAAGCAAACTTTCACTGATACCCTCAGGGAAGAAACTGTGAAATAAGGCAGCTGAGCAGGGATTTTTCAGAAATAGTAAGATAAATTTCACAGTATTTGGAGATTTTACTTCCCATAAAATTGAAAAAAATTTAAAATCTGAAGTTGAATGGAAAAAGAGATACAGCTCAAAAGACAACACTATTTCATTGGAAAAAGAATGATGTACCTTATAACATATAACTTAAATTCTGAGCATCTTTAGGACTCTTACAATATTTTTTCATTTTCTTTTCCTTTTATTCTTCAGTTGTTGTAAGAGGTGTGTTTTAAGTATGACCTTAGCTTTGTTAGTTGCTTTGAGCTCTTTACAAAGAAAAGAACATTGCTGAAAAGAGCCATGAATAAATAAGAAGTCAGTATAGATTTGCAAATATTTTATAAAGGTCTAAGGGTCACTGAAGTATTGGAAAATGGGAAAAGGGAGCAGATAAAAGAAAAAGCATCAACAAAAAGTGAAAACTTTAAGAGAAAATACACAGAAGCAGAAAATTTAATTAAACTAAAGTTTACTGAAAGGGTCAAGATGTTATAAGAACCGCATCAACTAGAAAGACCTTTGAGAGAAGAAGAGTCATACCAATAAATAAAAAGGAGAGTTGTGATAAGACTTTAAATGGATAAGGCTGTGAACTTACCGTTCTCTTAACAGGCTGACTTTCAAAGCCTAGGCAAGGTCTTTACTATTAGAAAGTCATGAGGACCTTCTTAAAAAGCCTTGAATATTGTATTCAGTTTGAGGCATTTCACTGCCAGGAAAATGAAGGCAAACAGAGATGGGAATTCAGAGTTTAAAACACACACACACACACACGCCAAAAATATTTCAGGGTCTATGGAGAATTGACTTTTCAAGAGAAAGTATGAATAAAAAGAATAAATAATAGCTTTGCTTGCAAAGTCTAAAGAGAGGAAGGTTATCACCTTCCTGTTGTATGCACCTAAAATTTGACAGTGTGAAATTACGAGGTAACAGATATTCTCATTTAAATCTTGTGAACTTGTTTAGTCATTGGTGTGACTCTACCTTTCACTTTAGGTTACTGACATTTATTTATCAATATTTGTTTTTTACATAGGACATTTATGAACACATACATACCTATACACATCCATATAGACAATAAGTAGCCAATCTTCCTTCTCTTTCCCTGCATTTTCTCTTAAAGTTGATGACCTCTGAGTCTACTGTACATTTGTAGCTTCCCTATAAATTTCTCTAAAGAGATGTAAGGACCACACATTTGATTGGCTGAACTTGAGGTTGCCCATCTCAGCTTCAGCTAAAGTGAGTTGTTATTATTCATATGGGTGTCCAATTAAATCGCTTTAAAGGTTCACTTTTGCTCACAGGGGATTATTGAGTGGGGCAGGGTGGGGAGTGAGATATTGCTAGTTGTTTCAATACTAAGGGAATTCTATATATGCTATCATTTTACTTTAGCTGTGAAGAAAGATGAGAAAGTCAGTAAAAGAAACTTGAGATCCCTGAAATAAATTATTTAACACATATGAACAGGTAAGAGGCTCAAAATATGTGGATTAAATATTGTTGCTGCAGAAATATGACTGTTGTCTCCCTTTTCTACCTATTACCTGGTCATTCTCTTCCCTACATGAAATCCAAGACTTTTACATCCTAGGTGCACCAAATAAAAAGGTATTCAATAGACAAATGCTAGTGGTTTTACAGATGGAGTGGTCTAGGGAGGATAGGGTGTTGAGTTTTGAAATGGGAAGATGTTTTTAATCTTATTTAAAATTCTTTCTGGCTGTGTAAGCCATAGATCACGGTGTGCTATGCTTGGGTAGCTATGTATGTTCCATCAATGAGAGTGCTGGGCTGAGGAGTTAAGCAAATGTTGTTTTGTGTTGCCAGCTGGGCTTCAAAATATGGCAGTCCCCGTGTTTATTGCCGACTAGTATTTTTCAAGAAAATATAAAAATTGTCATCTTCTCTGTCAGCATGAGACCACTGAATCATTAAGACTCACCAGCGCAGACTGTAACAAAAAGATGTTTTCCTTTGCTGTGGATTTAACCATTTTATGGGGAGGTGTTTTCAAAAAACTCTGCATTTAATGCAATAAAGATGACATTTAATGTACAACAGGTATTAATAGAAGTTATCACAACTAAGTCAAGGTGAGATGAATAGTGGAAAGTGGCAGTCACAGTTTGATAACTGGAATTAAACGCAGAAATCCAAGTTAGAGAAGGCAGTAACAGCTCTTACTGACCAGCAGGGGTCACCCAATAACCAGAAAACAGATAGGAGGCTGGTATGTTCTCGGCGCTGAAATGCAGGAGAAACTCCGGTGCGAGGTCTCAGGCTGCTCTACGGAGACACACGGAGAACTCACTCATAATCCTAACTCAAAAACCAAAACACAGCGATTCACTTCCCAGAAATGATGTTCTTCACTGGGTGAAGGGAGAAAACCTCGGGGCCAACTCTGGAGCTCTGCTACATGTAGGGGAGTGAAGAATAATGGACTGGGAGTGGAGGTTGCACCCGATGACGTAAACAGAAGAGGGTGGAAGATACCTAAGGGGGAGAAACTCCCTGTTGAGTTCAGATGCTACTGATCTAACTTCAGAGACCCAGAACAGAGAGGCCAGCCTCCAGTCAGGCTTCCTTTGCCGTGTTCAATTACAGAACTTTAAAACCTGTTCCTGGCCCCTTATGTTTCAAAGATTTTTGTAAAATGCATTTTTAAAACATCAGAAAAGTTCGGATTATCAGGTTTTCCCCACAATGATTCTTCTATTCTTCTTACAGCTGCTCTGTGCTTCCTTTTCTCTTCAATGTCTGCTATAAAGAAACGGGTGCCCTATCGATTCTTTGTCTGTGGATTTCTGAATAATTCCCTGAAAGGACCTTCAGAGGGACGGATCAGTAATAAAAGTAGCAGCTAACATTCTTGAGAGAGGATGGTGTCATACCCTGCCCTAGGCTATCACTGAACATGTGTATGTCTGATAACTTTCAAAAGGGCTTTATGATGTCGATACCTTTTTTGTTGTTGTTGTTGTTGAGACTGAGTTTTGCTCTTGTTGCCCAGGCTGGAGTGCAGTGACGAGATCTCAGCTCACCGCAACCTCCACTTCCCGGGTTCAAGCGATTCTCCTGCCTCAGCCTCCCGAGTGGCTGGGATTACAGGCCCCCGCCACCACGCCTGGCTAACTTTTTGTATTTTTAGTAGAGGTGGGGTTTTACCATGTTGGCCAGGCTGGTCTCGAATTCCTGACCTCAGGCGATCCACCTGCCTTGGCCTCCCAAAGTGCTAGGATTACAGGTATGAGCCACTGCACTCGGCTATGTCAACACCAGAGAGCAGGTTTGCCTGATGCAAATTCCTAATTACCCTGCTGTTTGACTGTAAATCTCAGGTCAAAAAGGACAAAGAAACATTAAAATTCAACCATTTTGACTACCTGCCTGATGCTCGAATACTTTCTATGGCATCTCTGTTAGCTGGTCATACATTGTTACAGTTATACATTGCTGAGATGGGGACTCATACGTCTTCTGCATTTGAACAGCTCTGGCGGTAGGAGGGCCATATAGTCAGATGGAAGAAAGTGTTGTGCCCAGACCCTCTGTTCCCCAAAGAAGACCACCAGAGTCCAGAGTCAAAGCCAAGCGGCAAGGATCTTTACTACAAGTTCGAACCTGGTCCCTCCATTCCACAGTATACAAGAGGGCCCCGAACAATGCGAGTGCTTGCTTTTTTATAGCCCGAAAGTTACAGGGGAACAAAGGAATTCTTTCGGTTCCCGCGCTTTCAGTAAAACCCTGAACGGCTGTCTCCTTATCGGAGACCTTCCAGGTGGTGTTTGTACTGGGCTCAGGAAGTTTGAGAGATACATGGCGATATGTGGTGGGATGGGAGGATGGGATGTGTTTGTACTGGGCTCAGGAAGTTTGAGAGATATGTGGTGGGATGGGAGGATGGGATGTGTTTGTACTGGGCTTGTTTGTTTTGAGCCCGGGGCTGAGGAATGTGCCCGGCTCCTCTCAAAAGCATCTCATAACTACTCTTTTTACTGACTGGTGCATATTCTCCTCCTACTGGGTCAACGTGAGGAGACTGATTTCCCTTCAGGGTAGTCCTTCATACATTGGAAGGGAGTTGCTCTGAATCTCTCAGGTTTTCTCTTTATTAAATGCACTAAGATCTCTCAGAGATCTTTATTATGTTGTTTAAGCATGATATCATTTTCACTCTTTCCTACATCTGAATGAATTACATTGGTTCATGTTCTTCCGAACATGTGGTTCCCAGTGCAGTGAGGCTAGTGTGCCGAGGGGTCTGTCATCTCTTTTTTTCAAGATATTATGCTTTGATTGATTCCTGTTTTCTAAGAAACACTCAAATTTGTTATTTTTTTCTACTTGTATATTTTCTCCTCATTTCCCAGAAATGATATTTTTTTTGCTGGGTTCTTAGAATCAGATAAATGCACAACTATACAGTGAAAATTAATTTAGCGACAACTAACAAAAGGCAAAGACATTTTTGTAAACATTAGTTTCAGTGGTAGATAATGGCAGGATTCAACCTCTCAAAACATTAATTGACTCTCCTTATAACATCATGTGCCAATGTTACTTTACAAATCATGGTGAACACATTTTGCTGGGTTGAAATGATAAATTCATTTTTATGTTCATCCCTAGGTTAGGATTTTAGCACTAAATTTCTAGCCAGTTATCGCTGTACTTTTATGAAAGCTCATGTTTAAATAACTTTAGATGTATAGATTGTAGAAATAATATGCTACAACTATTGCCTTCTTATGAACAGTTAACAAGTATAATTTAAAAAACTACTCAGCTCTCCCAGGAGAGTGTTTTGAACAAGTTGGAAAACAGAATTAAACAGCATATCATGCAAAGTGGGTGGCTGAATTAATGTTTCTATTTTCTTTCTATGGGACTTTTACAATATTGTATGCAAACAATCTGAGCTAAGGTTGCATAAGATGTCAATTCAAAGATATTCAAGTTATTTTATAGACATTAAAAAGCACCTTGCATTATCATTCTCAAATTTTGTAAGTGGACAAAAATCTATTTGCACATAGTTGCACCCCGATGACATAAATTTTTAATGTGGTTAAACTCCATTTGAATATATGCCAAGATAGAAGCAATGATTAGCTTATTTTGAAAATTACCCCTTTAATCTTTCCCATTACTGGATAGCCTCTAACAAAGAGAGAACCTTTCTGACCTCTTAAATCGTCGTAAAATTGAAGATCTCAGCTTGACTTTTAGACCTTCTGCTGACCCAAGGCAAATTAGACCTTCTTCAGGATTTGACTTGAAAGACATTGAGCAAATACTTAGAGGAGTGATTACAGAGTTTAAGCCCCAGAGTAGAAGAAAATAAAGAACATGAGTTAAGAAACATTTTTCTGCGCATAAAGGGAAAGGAGCCATAAGAATGTAAAAGAGAAAGATTAGGAGGGATGGAAGTTGGTGTTAGGTGGTACCTGCATATCTCAAAAGGGATTTGGTGCCGTAGCTCTTTGGGTCTCAAATGAGACTTGCTATGAAAAGGCTAACACCTCAGATAAATTGAAAGGGCATCCAAACAAAATAGATACCTGTACCCATCTGAAATCCAAAGAACAGGCACTCTTACTGCTATAGTTTTAATGTGTCCCCCCAAAAGCATGTGCTGGGAACTTAATCCTAAATGGAAAAGTATTGGGAGGTGGGGTCTAACAGGAAGTGTTTAGGTCATGAGAGCCCCACCCTCATAAATAAATTAATGCAGTTATAAAAGAACTTGAGGTGGTGGTTTGATCTCTTGTTTTATGTCATTGTCCTTTCTTTGCCCTTTTGCTATGAGATGATGCAGCAAGAAGGCCCTCACAAGATGCCAGCCTTTCTGTATTGGACTTCTCAGTCTCCACAACCATGATCCAATAAACTTCTGTTCATTACAAATTATGCAGTTTGTGGTATCCTGTTATAGCAGCACAAAACTAATTAGGATAAAAAAATTGGTACCAAAAAGTGGAGCTGTTGCTATGACAAATGCCTGAAAATGTGAAAATGTGGAAGCAGTTTTGAAATTGGGTTATGGAGAAAAGCTGGAAGAGTTGGAGAAGTAGGCTAGAAAAAGCCTTTGTTTCCATACCTGGTGTGTTAGGGGTGTTTGAGGGCTTGGAAGAAGAGAAGAACTGTAGGAAAAGTGTGAAACTTCTTCAAGGTTACTTAAGTGGTCATGATCGGAATGTTGGTAGAAACATGGATAGTAAAGGCCATTCTAATGAGGTCTCTGATGGAAATGTGTAATACCTTATTTGAAAGTGGAGAAATGACCATTTTTATTACAAGTGGCAAGTAAATTGGCTGAAATATGTCTGTGTTAGGTGGGTTTTTGTTTTTTTTTTTGTTTTTTTTTGTTTTTTTTTTTGCACTGCTATAAAGAAATACTTGAAAATGTGGAAGTGGCTTTGAATTAGATAATGGGCAGAGCTTGGAAGAGTCTGGAGGCCTCAGAAGAAGATAGAAAGAAAAGGGAAAGTTTGGAACTTCTTAGAGACTTAAGTGGTTGTGACCAAAATGCTGATAAAAATATGAACAGTGAAGGCCAGACTGATGATGTCTCACATGGAAGTGAGAAACTTATTGGGAACTGGAGCAAAGTTCACCCTTGTTATGCCTTAGCCAAGAGCTTGACTGCATTGTGTCTGTGTCCTAGGGATCTTTGGAAATTTGAATTTAAGAGTGATGACTTAGGGTATATGGTAGAAGAAATTTCTAAGCAGCAAAACATTTAAGATGTGGCCTGTATGCTCCTTAGAGCCTATTATCAGATGTAGGAGCAAATAAATGACTTAAACTGTAAAAGGGAAACAGAGTATAATATTTTGGAAAATTTGCAGCCTAACCATGTGGCAGAGAAAGAAAAAGCATCTTCAGGAGAGGACTCCAAGCAGGCTGTGGAGTAACTACTTGCTGGAGAGATTAGCATGACTCAAAGGAAACCAAGTGCTAATATCCAAAACAATGGGAAAATGTCCTAAAAGGCATTTCAGATATCTTTGAGGCAGCCCCTCCCATCAGATGACAAGAGGCCTAGGAGGAAAGAATGGTTTCATGGGTCAGGCCCAGGATGCTGCTGCCCTGTTCAGCCTTGGGACACTGATCCCCGCATCCTGGCTGCTCAGGCTCCAGCCTTAGCTCAAAGTGCTCCAGATCCTGCTTGAGCCACCACTTTTGAGAGTGCAAGCTGCAGTAAGTCTTATGACTTCCACATGGTGTTAAGTGTATGGGTGTGTGGAATGCAAGAGTGAAGAAGGCTGGCAGCTTCCACCTAGATTTTCAAAGCCTGATTGTTGAGACAGAAGCCTGTCATGGGGCAAACCCCCCACACGGAACCTCTACTAGGGCACTGCTAAGGGAAAATGTGGTATTGGAGCCTGACCTGGTCCCACCTCCAACATTGGGGATTACATTTAGATATAAAATTTGGATGGGACAGACATTCAAACTATATCAGTGTCCATGCCCAAAGACTATGAAAGGCAGAGTTTAAGAGTGACGAAGTAGGATATCTGATGGAAGGAGTTTCTAAGCAAAATATTGAAGGGGCTGTGTGGCTACTTTTGACTGCATACAGTAAAATGGGAGGAGAGAAATAATTTACTAACAGAATGTATAATTAAAAGAAAAGCAGAACAAAACAATTTGGAAAATTGGCAGCCTGGCCATGTTAAAAATGAAAAAACATGTATAGGGTGATAAGTGACCTTTTGATAAAGGAATTAGCATAGCTGGAAGGAGGCCAGCTGTTATTCATCAAGACAATTGGAGAATGACCTCTAAAACATTTCAGTATCTTCAAGCCTGCCCTTCCCATCACAGGTCCAGAGCTCTCGGAACGCAGAATGGTGCTGGGCACCCAGGGTCCCTCCACAGGCTCTTTCCAGGCCTGCTTCAGGACTCTGCTCCTTACATTCCAGTGCAGTGGTCTTCAGCTGCCCAAGCTGTGGCTCAAGCAGCTCCAGGTGGAGCTTGGGGTGCTGCTCTGGAGAGTACAAATGATAAGCCTTGGTGGCATCCACTTGGTGCTAATTCTGCAGGTATGAAGAATGCAAATGCCTTCCTCCACTTAGATTTCAAATGGTTTTGTGCAACCTGAGGGTCTAGGCATAGACTTGTCACAGGGTTGGAGGCACAGCAGCAGGTCCCCACTAGGATAATACCTAGTGGAGCTGTAGGAGTGAGGCCACTGCAGAAAATTCCAAGCAGAGGAATGCCTGGTGGAGCTATGGGGGTGGGGCCACCCAAAGACTCTAGAACTGTAGAGCTTCCAGTGTGCAACACCAGCCTTGGGGAGCTACAGGCACATAACTCCAACTTGTGAGAGCTGCTGTATGGGCTGAGACCAGCAAAGCCATGGGGGTGGGGCTACCTGAGGCCTTGGAGACCCACTCTCCACCCCTGGAAGGTAGGGCATGGAGTCAGGGAAGATTATTCTGGAGCCTTAAGATTTAATGTTTTGTGTCCTATTGGGTTCTAGACTTACTTGGGACCAGTTACATCTTTCTTCTTGTTGATTTCTCCCTTTTGTAATGGAAACATTCTATCCTTTGCCTGCCCTGTCATTGTATTTTGGAAGGAGATAACTTGTTTGATTTCATGGGCTAATAGCTGGAGAGGAGTTTGCCTGAGGATGAAGAGTACCTTGAGTCTCACCTATATCTCTCTCATTTAGATGAGACCCTGGACTTTGGGCTTTTAAGTTGATGCTGGAACAAATTAAGACTTTTGAGGCTATTGGGATGAATGAATGTCTTTTTTGTGTGAGAAGGATATAAATTTGGGGGACCAGGGTGGTTCCTAATGGGAGTTGTTTAGGTCATGAGAGTAGTATGAATGGATTACTGCTGATTATAAAAGGTCTTGAGGCTATTAGTTTGATTTCTTGCATTCTCTTCTCTTTGCCTTTCCACCATGGGATGACACAGCAGGCAGGCCCTTGCCAGATGCCAGCCCCTCAATTTTTGGACTTCCCAGCCTCCAGACTCATCAGCCAATAAGTTTCTCTTCATTATAAATTTTCCAGTCTGTGCTACAATAAGTCCTCACTTAGGGTCACTGATAGGCTCTTAGAAATTGTGACTTTAAGATAAATGATGCATAACAAAACCAATTTATAACTCATCATTGTCATAATAAAACAATTTTGAACAAGATGATGTTATTTGAGGACCTGTTGTACATAGTCTCACTTAAAGTTGCAGTTTCCAAGAACCTATAGATGATGTTAAATGAGGACTTACCATATTCTATGATAGCAGCAGAAAACAGGCTAAGACACTTACCAAATGCCTCATATCAACATGAATAGTTTTAGAAGAGGAAAAAATGAAGATGTACTGTGCTTGGGCAGTGATGGAATGCAGTGCTCACAGAATTGCTTACTTCCTAGGATGATAAAGGGAAGGCCATTCTTGTTATTGATAAACCTAAGTCGTGGGGGCAGATATGTGGGGCAGAGGGAATAAGCCCAAAGCCCAGGCCAATGAGATATTATCAAACACTGTCTAATTAGGGACTCTTATCTTGGAGTAGATCAGAAGTCACAAATTCAAATATGAGGTCTGAGTATGTAACATGGATGAGCAATTGGCTTGTCTTCTCTTTTTCTGTTTGGAATACTGAGACTATTATGTGAAGAAGCCTGGGCAAGCCTACTGGAGGATGAGAGACTGCATGGAGCAGAGGCAAATCCTCCAGCTGAGACATAGACCAAACAGCTTGTTCACACAAGGCATAAGAGTGAGGCCCTCATGATCCGGGCACAGTGGTCCATACCTTTAGTCCCAGCTACTTTGGAGGCTGAGGCAGGAGGGTCACTTGTGTTTAGAAGTTTGAGTCCAGCCTGGACAACAGTGTGATACCTTGTGTCTTAAAGAAAAAAAAAAGTGAGAAGACTGAACTTATCTTGGAGCATCCAGCCTCAGCATCAGCATCAGTGACCATAGAAAGTATCTGTGCTGATTCATGCTAAAACTGTCCAGTTAACCCAGAGAACAGTGAGAAAAAATAAAGGATTGTTACTTTTTAAAGGACAAAACTCTTTTTTTTTTTTTTTTACTATTTTTAAATTTTACAACTGGAAAATGTCTATTTGTACATTGTTTTAATATGACACTACCCTGATGACATTAATTTTTAATATGGTTAAATGCCATTTACATTAGTGTCATGATGAAAAACATGATTAGTTGATTCTGAGAAATTACCACTTTAATCTTTCACTATTATTGGACAGCTTCAAACTTTGTGCTATAAGATCAACAAGAGATCTAATCATATATCTTAATAGACCAATGAAGTATTTATTTGCTGAAATTTGAAGGCAATGCTGAGTAACCTGTTGGTACACACCTGTGCTCTGCCCTGGAGCCCAGAATTCTACAATTTTACAGATCAATTACTGAAAATTAAGGCATCTTAGATTTTTCCCTCTGTAAAAGGCCAGCAGAAGCCTAAGAGTTTGTTTAATCAGAGGGCCAAATTTGGCCAGCGGATGTGTTTTATTTGGCATACCCAGTGCTGGCTCAAAAATTTAAAAAGTTTGAATTAGTTATGGTGCCATTTCTTTGGAACTAGACAATTACACTGAAAACCCTATTTCCAAATTATGACCTTTGTTGATGATAGATCCTTTGAGCTTAGAACAAAGGGTAATCTGTATGTGTCAGAGTCCTCTGTCTCAGCAATTCTCAAACTTAGTCCTTGTGTGTGCCAATTCACTGCTTTCAATTTGCTTCCATCCAACTCCTTTTCCACAAGGCTAACAGAATAATTTTTTAACCACCAAAATCTAATTATGCTAGCCAGGCATTATGGTGTGCACCTTTAGTCCCAGCTGCTTGGGAGGCTGAGGTGGGAGGATCACTTGAGTCCCAGAGGTGGAAGCTGCAGTGAGCTGAGATTGCACCACTGCACTCCAGCCTGCGCAACAGAGGAAGACCCTGTCTCAAAACAAAAACAAAAACAAAACAAAACACAAAATCTAATTGTGGCGTTTCTCTATTTTAAAAATGGAGATCTTTGATCTCAGCATAAATTCTAGTCGCCTTATCCCCTTGTTACTGATGAAACTTCTTTCCCAATTCTCCTTCATACGTTAAAATTCAGCCACATAAAATTGGTTTTTTCTGCAATGAGCCTTGAGCTCTCCATTCTCTTAATTTTTGCTAATTTTGTTTTTTCCTGCCTGAAATATGTATTTCCCAACCATGACTATTTGGCGAATTTCTGTCCAGCCCTCAGGTCTTTTCTAATAGGCTGTTTCCCTGAGTCTTGGTTGGTTGCTCTTCCCAAGTGTCTCCATAATACTTTGTACTTCACTTTTCATGTGGTTTCATATGGTTATTGTGCTGTATCATAAAATCTTACTTTCTGTATCTTCTACTTGACTGTAAGCTCTGTGAGGACAGGGGTTATGCCCAGCTTATTCACAGATTTATCTTTTAGCAGAGGGTTAATAAATCTTTATACATTAACAAATATTGGCTGATGAATGAATAAATTAGGCAGTAAGAAGAAGCAATAGTATTTAAGAAATCAGTCAAGCAAACAAAAACAATAAAAAAAGTTCTTTTCTTATGATGTTCTTTACCTCATAGGCAGCTGATGCTTACATTTTTAAAGACAACATTTATGTGGCCATGGGGAGATAAAGTAATTGGCTGGTGAATTTGTCATGACCAGTCTAATTTATATAAATTTCTTATCTTCTGCAACCTTTACAATTCCATAGTTTAAAAACTCAGTGATTGAAAGACTTTAATAGACAGTGTCTTCCAATGACTGTATTTTTATATACATTAGCCACTTACCCTTTGCAAGCTTGGGGATTTTTTGGGCCAGCATGTGATTATATTAACCCAAACTATAATCACTTTTTTTGGCATAAATAAAGTCAAGCAGTTAGCAGAGGCCAAAGGCCCTAGCAGCCGTTTTAGTACAATTTGGATGGATGCAGATGAAATTACAGAGTCACATTTTATTTGTTGGCTGCTGTCCCAATTAGGAGCTTAGCCACATCGGAGAGTCGAGAGAGATCAGAAAAGGAGGTAGCGAGAGGATACACAGTTCGAAGGAATTAATCCATGGCACTATGGGCTTGCTTTTGCTCTGACCGGCAAAGAGACTAGCTCTGGACCTCTGACCGTATGAGCCTATGTGGATTAAAAAATTCTCCAATGTTTCCAAAACATTAATTATGTTCTTTTTACAGAGTTTTACACTTACGCAGCTGGTAGATGGGGCGGGGGAGGTAGGGAGTGGGAAGAAGTGGGGGAGGGGGAATGGCTGAATCAGATGTCATAATTATTTCAGGACTGGAAACAGAATTGAAATGACCCAGATGGTTACCCTAATGAAGCTGATCCAAAATGTATGCCAAGAGGCATCAGAACATGCCTTTCTATCTGTCTCTGTGTGTGTGTGTGTGTGTGTGTGTGTGTGTGTGTTTAGGTGTATAAGTGCAAGTGTGCATGCATGATTGATTTTTGGCTGAAGTGGGCTTGGGGTTATAGCAATGCAAGTGTGGCAGGCCAAGATGGATGTGCATAGGAAAAAAATCACAATGCAGAGCCTCTTCCTGCTATGGCCTTGGGCAGGCCTGACTCCTCTCAATTGCACCAGCATGGAAAATCCCCTTTCCTTTGGCTTTTAACATAGACCATATTTCCTGGGAATGTATGGTGCCTTTTGGATAAGGTGCTTGAGGCAGATCAAGCAGGGCTAGGGACATTTAGGCTGCTGACTTGTGCCAGGGCATTTGTCCAAAACTCTGTCTCTAGCAAAAAACACATATTGTGCTGCATGCTGGGGCGACTGTGACAACCACCTTTTTTATGAACTTTGTTTTACCAACATGAACCAAGATAGCTGCTGCAATGCCATGAGACAAAGGGCAAGGACAGGGCTGAAGACTGATATCATCTCTACTCAGGTTTTAAAACAATAGAAAGATTTTTTTCTTTACATGAAAGGACTTGATATATGTAGATCTTCAGCACCATGCCAGGTACATAGTATATACTAATTATAAGTTAGCTATTATTATTTTATTATTCATTTAACATCTTAGCCATGGATCTAACTGTGCTTATAATTCAAAGGTATTTCTTTAATAAAGACCTATGAACATTGTGTTGGATATGAAGGGAGACTGATTTGAGAATTGATTATAGCAACTTTGCCACCTTGGATAATTGGGACTAAGCCTTAATTTTCTATCAGTAAAACAAAATTAGGATGGGGCAGAGTATTCCTAGAATGCTTCCCTTTGTAGGGGAAAAAGTTTCTTGCCTAGTCTGTGTTATGACTGTGTGTGATATTTTATACATGTGACCTCATTTAATCTTCACAATGAATTTGGCTTTATTAAGAGACTGAAATTCACAGAACCCAAGATATTTGTTAAAAATAGCAATTACTTTCATTTATTGAGCACCTCATATTTGTCAAGCTCTCTACATACCATTCTTTATTATTTCCTCATGGCCACACTGCAAGGCATATTGTTATCCAGATCCATAAATGAGGCAACTGTGGCTCAGAGATTCAGCAATTCATCAAGATCCCACAACCAGTTAGTACTGGGGCAAAGATTTGAACTCATGTCTCTTTAACTCCTAAATCCATCATCTTTCTATTAAAAGAGGGTTGCCTTGTGAGATTGCCTTCTCCCACTCCTACTTGAATGAGTCCAAGATGCGCTTGTTTGATAATAAATTCTATTGACATTATTCAAGAGCTTAGAGAATAAAAAGTGTCCCAGCGAAAAGTATGCTTCAAAAAACACAGCTTGCCACATGTGCAGAGGAGGAGAAATTAAGTGAGAAGAACCCAAATTGATGAGAGCTTCCAAAGACACAGGGATATAAACAATCTCTAAATTGGAAATGTGATGTAGTATTGGCCACAGAGGGTGCATATGTGTTTGTGTGCTGGGAGAAGGAGGGGAGAGTAAGTAGCACAGGCTTTTGATAGATGAGAGAAAAAAGCAGGGACTGCTGCCCTTGTGGGCTTTCTTTCTAATGTGTAGGGGGTAGCGCTGAGGATCGGCAGTGGGATTGGGGAGGATGACCATCCCATATACCTCCTGCTGCTTGGTGGGCACTGCCAAGTGCATTCTCTCCCTGGCCTTGTATTTGGAAAGAGATCGCCTTGGGAAATATACTGGAAACAGGAGGGTGGCAGGATTCTTACTTTTGGTTTGGGTTTGGACGCCCTGACTCCCACTCAGCTGCCGGGGCTCCTGCTGATGAATTGCTTGTAATGAAAGTCTATCTCCTGGGCTAAACTGCACACGGGAGCTCTGATTTTGCCTCTTATTGTGTAACCCCAAGCAAGTTGTTCTACTTCACTGAACTCTGAAGATAACAGTGATCACCTACCTCCCAGGGACCCTATGAAGAATGGCCAGGAAATGTGAATATAAGTGCTACATAAATGCTAAGTCAATGACATAAATCCTCCTGTGGACAGTGGTGTGCCTATCCAGGCTGCTCTAAATCTCTCTTCAGTGACACAAACTCAGGGCCTCAGGATAGGATGTTCTTGCAGAAACACATTTTAAGCCACAAACCAGATCACGTTAGGGAGTGTAACTCCAAGAAGGGCAGACAAATGGAAAGAGATAAGGCTGAAAATCTATCACTAACTCACTCTCTTAGGCTCTGGAGTCTGGCACATATTACATGATGCCTCAGTGCCTTTCTGTTTCAAAGTCACTTCTTCAGATTGCAAATCCTCACTTGCTTTTGTCTTTCCAAACAAAACTTGATTCTGAACTTTAGAATACAAGTTTTGCATATTTCCAAAAGAAAATTATGCTGGAAGCGTAGATTAAAGATAGTGGATGCTTTTGCCCAGTCTTCCTCTGTGCTTGGTTGAAACAGAATTGTTCAACTGTTGGCAGGAATCTGTGATGCTGCCGGCTACCCTGGGCTCCTAAACGGTTTTGAAAGCTGCTGGAGATTGTTGTAATAGGCAACAGAAGGGAAACAGCCATGTTTGCTGCAGGGGAATTTGGGGTTCACGTTGCTGGCTCTTCCTCACACTAGTCATACCTCACAATGGCTTTGGGCAACAAAGTTTGCACTTTTGAATTTTCAGTGAAAATGCCTCCTCTCATGGGATTCTGTTACATCAATTTTCAATACACAGATAGTAACCTGATTATAACCAAAATGTTTCTTCCTTTCTCTCTTCCTGCCTGCCTTCATTTGACATGCATAGTTATCTTTTAAGATAAGGTTAACCATTGCATTTACTTATAAGATGGCTAGTGTACTGTTTCAAAATTAGGATGGGGAAAGATTTTTTTTTTTTTTGCTTTAAAGATGGGACTCCCTGGTCTGATCTCCAAAGCCAGGTGTTGTTGCTTGTGAAAACTGTCTTGTGCTGGTTTCCATGACACCACACTCTCCTGGTCTTTTGTCAACTTCCTATTTCTTGTCAGTTTCTTTTTGCAGGCTTCTCTGCTGGACCTCCAAATTTTGGATTGATCCATTCAGTGCCTGGTCCTTGACCTTCTAATCTTTTTGAATGTGCTTCCATTAAATATGGGAAGATCATTAAATATTGATAACTCTCTATTTCTATCTTGACCACTGACCTCTGCTTTGATTTTTTTTCAGATTTATATATGCAACTATCTACCTGATTCTCTACTTGGATATTAAATCAAAAGTTTCAAATTAACATGTCCCAAAATGAACATTTTATTTCTCCTTGCCCAAACCCCCTTCTTTCCCAGTCTCTCTTATCTTCCTCTTCCATTTTAATTATTTATTCACCTTTTCTTTGCTCCTTATTCTGAGGCATGATATTTCCTTTTTTAAAATAGAATTTTTCTATATTGCCCAGGCTGAAGTGCAGGGGCTTGTCACAGGTGCAATCATCACGCACTACAGCCCTGAATCCTGGCCTCCTGCAATCCTCCCACCTCAGCCCCTGTAATAGCTGGGACTACAGGTGTGTACCACCACACCTGGCTCTCCTATTTTCCTGACAACAATACCATCCATTTGGCTGTTCCCATCAAACACAAGGATAATCCTGGATTGTTCTCTTTCCTTTTATCTTCATTGTTCAACTCATCAACAAGTCGTCCAAAATACATTCTGAATCTCAACATTTTTCACCATCTAAACTGCCACCAGCATGGTTCATACCATGAATCTGTCTCATTTGGACTATACTCAGTAGGCTTCTAAATGATATTCCTGTGCCAGTCTTGCCTGCTACAGTTTATTCTCTGCATAACACTAAATGGAATCTATGATGTTTATTATTTATTTGCGTTTCTTAGATGATGAAACTTGGAAGGAAGTGAGTGATTTGTTTCAGAACACACAGGAGTAATGAAGGAAGAAAGACCTGAAGTCCATTCTCCGTAGTTCTGACATTAGTTAACTTTTGAAGGGTTTCAATCCCATTTGTTAACTGATCATTTAAATTAGGGTTTAATATAAAATTCTAATAATTGGTATTAATTATAGAGCACTTACTGTGTGCTGGGCATGATTCCAAGGACTTTACATAATTTAGACTCTTTAATCTTACAATAACCCGATGAACTATATAGTATTGTTACTGCATTTTAAATATGAGGAAACTGAGGTACATAGCTGTTAAGTGTCTTGTCCGAGGTTATATAGCCAGGGGGCAGCAGAGGCAGGATTCAAGCCCAGGGATTGGTCTCTGGACTTTGCTGTGTTATACTGATCCTCCACTGAAGCCACGAGTTTGTTCCAACATGATCCATTGGTCCGTTTGGGGGCATTTATTTTTCTTGTTGTACATTGGTTATTTTATCTGTTGAACGAATTTATTATGAGAACACAAATTATCCATTACTGTACCAGTAGTGTCTTAGGTACAGCAAAGAGGAGAATTGTCATAGCTTTGGATTTCTTCTATATACATGGTAGTTTGGGTCCACAGTTTGGAGTTTTAGGTGCTATTTACTCAAGGGGCAGGCTAAAAATGAACTCCCAAATTGCCTCAAATATTTTCTATTAGGTAACATTTCCCCAAAAGATGCTGCCCTGAAAGCTTCTATGTGAAACAGCAAATCCTCTCGGGTCCCAAAGGGGCTACTTGCAGTTTAAAAAATAGTCGGCCTCTCTCTCTTGCACCTGTGCTGTGCTTAGTAGATTTATTCAGTCAGAGAAAACTTCAAAAAGGATTGGCGATTCGAACTGAGCCTTGATTAACTGAAAGAATTTTGAATATCGAAAGAGAAGGTTGAACTTATGCCAGGTCGGCACTGTGGAATGCATAAAAACAATAAGATTGTTTGCCACTTAATTGAACAATTGTGATGCTAATCTGTTTGTCCCTTTGTGTCTCAAAGGTAACACACTATACACTTCACCTGGATAATGTGTAATGTAACATCACCCAGAAACAGAATTGTGCTTCCTTTCACTCGTGGCTGCCTTCCTGTCCCCTCCATCTTTGTGAATAATTCTTTGTTGATAAGGGACTCATTATCATTATTGATTAAACTTTGCCATCTCAGTTTGATGTCGGTGAATACCTTGCTCATTTTAATCTGTCTCAGGGCTGAGTTTTATGCTTACCATGTTTTAATTTGTCCCAGGATTGTGTTTGCCTGATGCTGATATAAAGATTGAGGACTCTCTTGGGGGCATTTCGTGACTGACACAAAAAAGTGTTTGGAAATATATGAATAGTCCTTTAGGATAAGCCTTGAGACTCACAAACAGAACTCGGTGGCAACCTCCCTGTGGCGGTTGCCTTGAAACTAGACTCATAAACTAAAGCCAGGAATAAATATCTATAGTAAAACTGTTAATCTGTTTACATGTTGTAACTCAGGGGTGATTTTTTCCCCCCTTATTTCAATCCTGAATATTTTTCTCTTCCTGAGACATTCTATTGTTCAATTGACCTCTACAAATATTGACTTTATTAGATTTTTGGTGAGAACAAAGTTGTATTATATGCTGTTTTTGAATATGAATTATGTATTATATGAATATGGTACTATTTTTATAATATTTTATTTTGAAATAATCTCACACTTACAGAGAATTTACATCAATAGAACAACAAGCTCCTGTGGGCTTTTCACTCTGGTTTCCCAATCGTTATCCTTTTAATTTGCTTTACCTGATGCTAATTGAAATGACCATTTCTCATTCTCTGAATTCTTGCTAGTTCACTACCTGTTTAGAGCATATTAATCAAAACAGGAAAGACCTGTTTGGATGTTTATGAGGGGAGAATGGAGGAAACGATGGGATTATGATTACAGGGAGAGGAGGAGGAGAGGGGATTACTATTAGAGGAAACACAGGAAGCTTTGTAGTAGCACTGTCACAGGTGCACTATATTTCTCCAGCAGGGACTCCAGAAACAGTGCTCCAGTGACATCAGTTTTTTCTGAGGTGCTCTGAAGGCCTTACTTTCCAAATAAGCTCATATATCCATTTTCTCTTATAGATTGGTGATAAATAACAGTATTTATATTTAGGTGGCTAATAAAGTCAAGTGCAAAAGTTGCCCCTTTGCGACATTACATGGAACTATGGAGTGCTTCTCCTGATGTTGCCAATTGAGGACCCCTCTGAGCAGGTTTCTGAGGTCTCCCCATCAAACCACGGGTCATGCAGCCAGGGAGATTGCCAGTGAAGTGGCAAATTGCCCGACCTCTTAGCGGTGTGTACGGATCCTGAAGGGTGCAGCCCAGACTGTCCTGACTGGCCTGGGAGGGATATGAGTAATGTGATTTGAATTGGCAAAAAACCATGATTTTCACTTTTAAAGCAATCTTTTATTCTTGAGCTGAAGCCAATTGAAATGCCCCGAGCCTGGGCCTTTTTATTCAGACAAGAACAATGAGATCAATTTCAGCAGAAAATGAGGGAACAGGAGAGAGATGGCAGCTGAGGTAACTGGTTGTAAAGGACAAAGTTTGAAATTAAATATTATGGCTTAAATAGTCCTGTAATTCAAGCTTCCCTTCTCTCCCTTCTTCTATCTTGCATTAGAGAAATAAAACAAAAAACTCCTTACTGCAAAATGGAAGACAATCTTTTTCTAATAGAAGAAATTTCTCTCTGCAACATGAATTTGAATACAGCGATTTGATTTCTATGGAGATAAAGAGGCAGAGAAGTTAGTGCTGTTTGGAAGGGAATGTAAATGTGGTGTCAAGGAAGAAAACTTCACGCGCACCGGCTTATTAGAATTTGCTGTATTTTATCCTGTTTTTGTTGAGCAGCAGAAGGGATGCAGGAAGCTTTTTATTTAATTTTTAGGGCAATTAGGGAGAGGAAATCCAGGCTGAGTGACTTTAGACTGCTCATTACCTTCTGGCAGGCAGAAGGAGAGTGCATATTTTAAATGTTAAGATCAGATTATTTATAAGTTTCACTTTGAGATTCAAGGGCATGGGAGGAACGATAACTTGATTAACAGAGAAAACAGCCTTATGTACACAGCTGGTTTAATCTTTGTAATAGGTCACAGACTGAAGAGCAGCATTTCAGTCTCTTCTTGGAAGTGACAGATTCTAGGGAACCACTAAATTTTAGAAAAAGAAAACTTTTAGACAATCCCCCACCCCCACCCCAAATCTCTCAGGGAATGTGGTAGTGGGGGATAGGCATTCCTAGGTCTTGCTTTGCTGTGCTGTAATGACAATTTTAATTCCATACCTTTCCTGGAATGAATTACTGACTCCTCTAGAAGTAAGTGAAAGCCACTGAATTTGGTCATTTCATTGTTATATGTAACCAGGTGTCTTGGGTTGTTTTGTAAAATGAATGCATCTACCTGTAAGAGAATTCATGGTCATTTCATTTTCTGGCAATAACTGCTGACTACCTCCTTGATCAGAGGACACAGGCTAACCTGAATGTTCTAAAAATTTTTTGCTGACTATCTTTCCCCGAGAGCTTGTATGGTTTTCTTTGTGGGGTTGTCTGAAGGTCTCTATTCTTAAAGTCCTTTCAGGTAAAAGTAATAAAAATGAACACTACCTAGTTGAAGCAGTGAAGGGACTTTGGAGTATCCCCTGGGTGCTGAAAAGAGCAGGTCAACGTCACCTGAGGAGGACGGGAGTCAGGACCCTCAGGAGCTTGGCAGTGGGAGTGGGCTGCCCTTCTCTCTGAGTGCTGGCCTCAATGTGACTTTGTCTCTGATTTCAGGTCCCGGTGTTTAATTCCTGATACCAATTTCTGGGAGAGAAAATTGAGTTCCTCCCGCTTGGATTAGGTGTTCTCTTGAGGACCTATGAGCGGTGGGCGGGATTGGGGAAAAATCACATGGCTGCCCTGTGCTCCCAGGTGTGCAGAAATTCCTAGCAGGGTGGAAACCTGGTGAGAGGGGAACCCCTTGAGAGTTGTCTTTTGTACTCAGCTAGTCTGTGTGTGCAGGAAAAACAATTTGCTATTTAAAATCCCAGCGAATCCTAAGGAAGTTTCAGAATTCCTTTTTGGAATAGATGAGTTGTTTGCCTGTGAATGAAAGATAAACACCAGGGAAAGGCTTGGAAAGTGTAGGAATGAGAAAAAAAAATTCTAAACTGACTTTATTAATAAAACAAGAATTTGGAGGTTGCCGGGGACTGGACTGGGAAAAGAAGCTCAGCTGTAGCGAGAAAGCCAAGAGCCAAGAATGTACATGGTGAGTGCAGTGAGCTGAGGAAGTGGGCACAGTGAGGGGTATTTACAGTACGAGCATCTTTAAAAAGCATTCAAACTTTTTTTTTTTTTAAATGTTAAAACGGGAACCACTCAGACTGTGTCCTCTCCCTCCTACTTTCCCGGAGGAAGAGAAAAACAATCCTCAATGGCAAAGGGCACCTGCAGCAAAGCAACACCAAGAGCTAGCCTGGCTCTCAGGGGGAACCCTGTGCCTCCTCCTCCTCGCTCCCCCTCCTCGCTCCTCCTCCTCGCTCCTCCTCCTGGTTTCGGTGCTCTTCAGCGGTCCCCAGCCTTTTTGGCACAAGGGACTGTTTTTGTGGAGGACAATTTTTCTACAGGTTGGGTTGGGGGGCTGGTTTCAGGATGAAACTGTTCCACCTCAGATCATGAGGCATTCGATGGTCATAAGGAACGTGCAACCTAGATCCCTGGCATGCACCATTCACAATACAGTTCACGCTCCTCTGAGAATCTAATGAGGCAGAGCTCAGGCGGGAATGCTGGCTCACCTGCCGCTCACCTCGTGCTGTGTGGCCCGGTTCCTAATAGGCCACGGACCTGTACTGGTCAGCTGCCCAGGGACTGGGCGCTGCTGCTCTACACTTTCAGAAAAACTTCTCTAAGAATGGACTATAGAAATGATCCCTGAAAGTAGAGTCTTAGTATGGGCATCTTACATCTAGTTTTTAATTTAGCTGGCTGGACACTGAAACATAGTCCTGTCCCTTCCCAGAATGTAGTAAAAGTCTGACCTTATGCCCAGTCTTCAGTTTGTTGGTATTTCATGTGGGGAAGGAAGTGGTGATTGGACTCATGTGAAGTATACAATGAAAGGATCCTTCAACCCAGCTAATGGAGCTCAAAATAACTTGAAGCCAGAACAAAGTAGGAACATATAATATTTGTAAATAGAAGTGTTCTTCTCCCTCTTTCTAAAGAATTTCAAGTGAAATTGGGAGGGGCAGAAAATTTCCTCTGGGAGTAGAAGAGAATGGTGTAGGAATTTAGACTACACTTGTTTGAATTTTAAGAGAGAGGCAATTCCAGCTGAATTTTGGGATAGAAGAATAAGAACCATATATATGTTGAAACAGTACAAATGTGGTAATATGGAGAAATTTTTAGATTGTCCTTTAAAAGTTTCACCTTGAACCTAACGTCATTGTAGCTGCAATGGCATGCACTCTGTATGTATCATCAGAATGGGGCTGGGAGCTGGTAAAGCTTAAAAATATGCACTTGTACCAGGAAAATGGTTCATTGTGAAAAATCTCAGTTCTTAGATTTCTAGAATTGCTCTGTTTCTACGCTGCTACTGTCTTGGCAGCAGGAGGGACAGAGGCGGGATCCTCACTGGTCTTTGGGCTGCTATCCTTGTGTCTGATATAAAATCACAGAAGAAGGAAAATAGCCCTGTAGAAAATTCAAGTTAGTAAGTGCTTCTGAAAAAAATGTGGCTCGTCAGCTTTCAATTTTTCATTCTAAGGAAGACGTTGATGAAATTCTAGGTGCCATTTCTCAAGTGCCAAGAGGACCAGGGTAGTGCCTCCGGGGTAATGAGCTCTTTTTATTGATGTCTTTATTTATTCACTCATTCTTTTATCAGGGGTATATTTAATACATAAAATGCTTTAGAAAGATGCTGGGAACTGAGTACATAAAAAGGCAGACATTTAAATAAGGTATTAAAATATTGAGGTAAATGCCAGTAGAAGGCTGTATAAAGTGCTCAAGGGAACACCAAGAACAGTCAAATAAAATAGTTATGCCTAAAATTGGGAACAGGATGAGATGCGAGAGAAGATAATTTTGCCTATACTACACCCCACCTTTCTTTCTTACAACTCAGAAAATGTGTCCGTTTCTTACTGCTTCCAGGCTCTTCCATCATTCCTTTTAAGACACTTTTTGTTACAGGAATTTCATTGTAGATTGTGGTTTATTGTTTTGTAATTCTTTTTTAGTATTAGGCTTTAGTGAACTGGCCTCAGGGCCCTGATCACTAGCCATAGCGTTGTCTCTATAGAGTTTTGAGTTTCGCATGAAACTTTGAAATAGAATTTGCTTTAAGTTGGAATTGTCTGTATGAAAACATTTTAAGTATGAATTCCTAACCATTAGGATAAATTTCAAGAACAGGCCTATAGAAAGAAGTATAACTGTAGTTATAAAAATAATACCGTTGCTACCACTAACTCAAACAGCTCACAATAACAAATTCAGGCTGTCTTACTACTGCTTTAATTCCCTGTATGTACCTTACGCTAGAGAAATTCAACATTGTTGAGTGATTCATTAAACATGGAATTTCAAAGTCTACTCCTTCTCTCTCTGAACTGGCGAACTTTTGTTTGGGCATAGTCACGAGTCTGTTGTTTTTTTGATGCACATCTCAAATGCAAACAGTACATTTTACATTGTAGTTTTAGGCTAGTTTTGTAGCAAGAAAGAGGTCTGACTCATGCTACTTGCGGTGGATACTGTGGTGTGCCACACATATCCCCTATGTTGGACTGACAGTCACGTTCCCCTAGCTGCTGGGAGTGTTGGCTGCCCACAATTCAAGCTGAGTCCCTCCACAGGAACTGCCCTCAGCAGAAGCGAGCTGCATTATTCAAGATTGCATCTCCTACCTCTATCTCTTAGCTGTTTGATATGGAGGTAAAATGTCTGGCTACTTTGCCTCTATCTGGGACAACTCTGAGGGGTTATCTGTAGGAGAGAATCATGTATTATTCCATAATAACTCCTGGCATTCTACTGGGCCTTTGTAGAGATGGAGTTTCTGAACCTGTGTCAGGGTCACCCATTATGGGCTAGGTTTGATTAGATCCACCAAGTCATTGCTGGACAAGATCAACAATAATTTGGCGAAAGATGGAAGCAGTACATTTTAGATATGTCATGAGCTGGTGCAGAAGGCACAAGTAAACTTAGAACCCCATGTCAGCATCACCACTCTTGCACTGGCATGAATTCCTCAGCTTACTCTTCTGGCCCTGTGGAGGATCTTTTATGACCAGCTAACTGAAGAAGAAAAAGGCCTAACTTAGTTTATGGATAAACTGGCTTAGTATATGGATGCAAGCTGAGAGTAGCCTGCTGCTTCATTACCACACCACTCAGGTGAGGCTCTCACAATATCAATAAAAGTAAATGTCCACAGTGGTCAACATTTGTGTGACACCTCCAGTAAAGATAAATCTAGATTCCTGGGTAATGGTGAATGGCTTGCGATTTAAGCAGGTGCTGCAAAGAAGAAAGATTGGAAAATCAGGAACAAGGATATCTGAGCATGTGGAATTAGGCACAAAGTATAAAGATCTTTGTGTCTCTGTTAATGTCCACTAGAGAACATCCACTATGAAAGAGATAGTAACAACCAAGTAGACAGAATGGCCTGCCAGTCGATGTCAGCCAGGCTCTGTCATTCCTTACTCCACAGAAGGCACAATAGAATAGCCATTGTTACAGAGGTGAAGGCTATGCTTGGGCACCAGAGCTTGGGCTGCCACTCACAGAGGCTGATCTAGCTACTGTTGCTGCTCAATGTCCGATATGTCAGCCACAGAAATAAACACTGAGCTCCTAGTATAGCTCTCTCTCTCTCTCTGTCTTTTTTTTTTTTTTTGAGTTGGAGTTTTACTCTTGTTGCCCAGGCTGCAGTGCAATGGCACGATCTTGGTTCACTGCAACCTCCACCTCCAGGGTTCAAGCGAATCTCCTGCTTCAGCCTCCCAGGTATCTGGGATTACAGATACAAGACACCACACCCAGCTAATTTTTGTGATTTTAGTAGAGACGGGGTTTCACCATGTTGGCCAGGATGTTCTCAAACTCCTGACCTCAAGTCATCTGCCCGCCTTGGCCTCCCAAAGTGCTGGGATCACAGGTGTGAGCCACGGCACCTGGCTGTACTCTCTCTTTAGGGGAACAATAAACCACTTGTTGGCAGCTCGATGACATCAAACTCTTTCCAACATGGAAGAGACAACTATTCATCTTAACCGGAAATGATGAGATGACACATGTTCTTTTTTTTTTTTGAGATGATACATATTCTAAATATAGATTTGCTTTTTTCCTTTTCTTGTTTGCAGGTCCTCACTGTCTGAGGGCTTATACAATGTTTGATCTACCAACATGGTGCTCTGTGTCATCACTGTAGACCTAAGGACCCACTTTATGGTAAAGTAGGAAGACAGTGGGCACATGGCCACAGGACACAATTGTCCTTTAACATACCATGCCACACAGAATAGCCTGCCCAATAGAGTGATGGAATGGACTTTGAAGCTCATCTCAGGTGCCAGCTTCAAGATGAAACCCTGTGAGGATAAGGCACTGTTCTCCAGGATATATTATATACCATAAGACAGTGAGTGATTTGTGAAGTAGAAGTGACCCTGTTTGTAATAACTTTCAATGATCCGCTTGGAGAGTTTGTACTTCCTGTTCCTGCAATTTTAGGTATTGAACATTTCCATCAGGAAATACAGAAAGAACTCCTTTAAACTTTCAGCAATGGATACCACCTAGTCACTTTGGATTTCTTGTGTTAAGAGACCAGTAGACAAAGAGGATATTGGCAAGAAAGTTAATCTTGATCACTAAGATGAGGTAGAGTGGCAGCTACATGATAGCAGCAGGGAAGAACCCATTTAACATTCAGATGATCCACTGTGGCATCTCTTGATACTTCCCTGGTCAGTTTTAATGATAAATGTCCAAGTACAGCAACCATCTACTGAAAAGCGCCTGGCGTGTAAGGACTCAGATTCCTCAGGGATGAGGGTCTGGGTTGCCTCAAGAGGTAAGCTATTTTGGCCACATAGTTGTGAGGTTGCGTGGCAGATGAGGAAGAAGAGGAATACCAGTTAGAGTCTCAACACTAGCTGCAATGTTTGCTGGAATTTGTTCTTTTGTAAGTTTCTCCAGAAAAGATGACCAACTAATATTCTAAAGGAGTTCTTCCTGTGTAGGCTGGTAGATGAGCGAAGTGGGTGGTGCACTTACTATATGATGCAAGCAGATCTAAATGGTACAAAGAATGGGTGTGCTTCCCAGCTGTACCTTTCAGGACAGAAGCACTTATTCCCCAGCTGCAAGGACTATTGGCTGGTGATGGTTCATAGCTGAGCGTCTCTCTGGGAATTTTCCTTGCCAGTAGAAGCCCTCTAATCCAAGCCACTTCCCCTGTCTGGGGAAACTTTTGCCTAATGCTGGCCCATGTAGGACACATAAAAGCCTAGACTCTGTTGCTTCCATTGCAGGCCAACCCTGAAGGGCTATCCCAGCTCCAGAACTCCTCCTAGGATGCCAGAGGCTTCTGATAAATAACTATATTGCAGTTTGACTTCTTGCTCTGCCCAATCTTGCTTTCCCACATCTTTAGAGGTATTGTTTCCCAGCATACTCTCCAATAAATTTCTTATACACAACTCTCTGCTACATAACACATTTCCCTGGGAAGCTGACCCTGGTCTAAGAAGATTTAAAGAGTGTACACTAAGGGAATGCTGAACTCTCCAGATTCAGGAAGCCAGGGAATCATGGAAGAGCTTGGCCATGTGGAACCTCCTTTTCAGAAGAGCTTGATCTTCATTTCAGGGATTTACCATTAATATGAATTAGCTGTGCTATTTGAGCCTGCTCCTCTCTGCCTTCCAAATGTTTCACATGCTCCCAGATCAAATGGTGTAGAGATGGAATCTGATTGGTTCAACTGATAACCATCCTTCTGTGTAGATGGATCCCTCCACTTTTTTTCCCACTGGACAATACCAGCTAATGGATGGCTGCTTTAAGGATACACAGTTGCTGTTGGTCCTATCTGTGAGGCCTGGGTGGAGTCATCCTCAGACATGAACTGTTTGCCTGAGGTCCCTTAGTAGAGCCCCCAGACATGGGGAACTCTGTGAAGAGTGTTTAGTATATTTATCAACAAGGAACTGGAAAGCATTCTCTTCATTAAAACAAACTTTTTTTTTCCCCCCCCTAGGACATTTATGTTCCTGCTGCTGTGCTTTCCTATCAGATTTTTGGCCTGAAAATTTTGTTTGGATATCAGATCAAGTACTTATTCTATGATTTATTTAAGAGCCCTTTTATGAAATCAGTATAAATATACACAATTAGTGGGAGTGTTGTGATAAGTAAATAAATAATGGCAGTAATGTGCTGAGCCCAATGCCTGGCATATAGTAAGCCCCCAACAAATTACAGGGGTGGTGGGTGACTGTAGTTTTTATTTTCATTACTTGCCATCCTTCAGTCTGGGAAACTTTTTTTCATTTTAATTATATTTCAGTAGTAAACCTCTGACACTTCTTTCAAGGAGAAAGATTTGCTTTGGAAACTCTCAGCCAGTTATTTCCATCTCTATGCTCTTAGGTCTGTAGTCAATGTTTTTCAATTTCCAGGGGTTAAATGAGGACACCAAAATATTGTTAGCATAGTATATAGTTGCAAGCCTTTTGGTTCTATTTGGTTAAGTGCTTTATGATCTATTTTATTTGTTAGTCCCAACATAGCCTTGTGAGGTGCACGTTTATTCTTATTTTTACCCCATAGATGGTTTTTAATTAGCCTAAGCAAGTTCATGCAACCTTAAGAAGGTCAGTGGTGGTGCATAAATTCAATTCCTTCAAATCCTAGAATTCTACCTTGTCCTTTGGGCCTTGCTGTTTTTCCTGATTTCTGTGTTTTTGACATGGTTATAGATGTAAGCTATAGTTCAAAGGGAAAAAGCAAAGAAATCAATGTGACTTTTTAATGAAAGAATTTAAATCAAGCAAGACCCCATCAGCTCAGCATTAAATTAAATAGATTTTTTAAAGTTTTAGTTTATGAATGTCAATTTCTGAAATTTTCACACTTTCTCTATTTTTCCCTTGCAAATTCATTAAATGTCAGACTAAAATAATTTACATTTTTAAATATTTGACTTCTTATGATTTGACTTCTCACCAAAAAACTTATGAAGTCTTTTTCTTGGCAAGTCCTTTTCTGCTGCTTTCAGAACAATGTGAAAATCTGCACTGTTCTCACCTTCTATCAAAGGAAATGAGAGAATTACAGAGGTAATGCATTTGGAAATGCTAATATTATATAATGCTATGCAATTTTGAGATCCTAAAATGAACCTTTGGCTCTTCAGAAGCCCAAGAGAAGGGCTTTTGTGGAAGAGGATCTTGGAAGTGTGAACTTTTGAAAGTCAAAGAGTTTAATGAAAAGGCAGCAGTCTTTGTCCTATCCCTTCCTACCCCTAGTTTTGAGATACAGATGCAACTCTTTTCAACTGTTTTAACTGCATATTTCTAAATAATAAGTAACTAATATTATTTGTTATTTTTATTTTTAAACATCATCTAATGAAATGGACTGTATTGACTTCTTAGAGATGCAGATTACTATCTTTTAAGCCATAGCAAATTATTCCAAAACTTAGAGGTTTGATACAACAACCATTTATTTTCTCATAGTTTCTCCAAGTCAGAAATGTGAGTATAACTTAACTGAGTACTTCTAGCTCAAGATCTCCCATGAAATTGCAGTCAAGCATTGGCTGGAGCTGTGATTTCATCTGAAGGCTCATCTAAGAGAAGAAACACTTTCAAGTTCACACTTGGAAAAAGCAGGTTCTTTACAGGATGTTGGGCTGAGGATTTTATGTCCTTGCTGGGTTTTGACTGTGAAGGCCTCCCTCCATTCCTTACCATGCGAGTCTCTCCATAAGGCAGCTTACAACATAGCACTGGTTTTCTCAGAATGAGCAACAGTGAGAGTAAGAGAGAGTAGAAAAGTTGAAGCCCCAGTCCTCAATCTTTCTCTTTTTTTTCGAGACAAGAGTTTCGCTCTTGTTGCCTAGGCTGGTGTGCAGTGGTATGATCTCAGCTCAGTGCAACCTCCACCTCCCTGATTCAAGCAATTTTTCTGCCTCAGCCTCCTGAGTAGCTGACATCACAGGCACATACCACCAAGCCTGGCTAATTTTTTTTTTTGTATTATTGTAGAGATAATATTATAGAGATAATATTGGCCAGGCTGGTCTCGAACTTCTGACCTCAGGTGATCTGCCTGCCTTGGCCTCCCAAAGTGTTGGGATTACAGGCATGAGCTACTGTGCCTGGCCATCTTCAGTGTTTTTCTAACCTAATATTGTTCCATACCGTCTGCTATACTCTGTCACAGTCAGTAAGTCCAGTTCACACTCAAATCAAGAGGATTAAACAAGGGCTTGAATTCCAGAAGGCGGACATTATTGGGAGCAATCTTAGAAGCTGCCTTCCATAGTTCATCCTCCAGATCCCAGTAATTCATGTCCATCCCACATACAAACACATCCATTCTCAACCAATATCTCCCAAAGTTTCATCTCATAGCATCAGCTCAAATTCCAGAGTCTTAAGTCAGGTCCAAGTGTGGATGGGATTCACCAGGTACCGTTCCTTAAGCCCATATTCTTTCAATTTGCAGACCTGTGAAAGAGGCAAATTTCCTCTAGTTTCCACACCCCTTGTAAAGTGGTGGAACAGATATAGGCTGGCTATCTGTTACAAACATTTCTTTTGAAAAAAAGGGAAAATTGGAAACATAAGATAGTCATTGCTTGATGGGAGTTGTGAACTCCAGCAAAACAAATGTTTAAAGATTAATTAGATCTCAAAGCCTGAAATATTATTCATAACATTTGGTCCTGCTCTCTGGGCTCTTGGTTTCACCTCTTTGTCATCCTTTCTTTTTCATAAAAGATACCATGTATTTACATTTGAGTAGTTTTCTCTTCTTATCTGGGATTTTGACTTTGTTCCAAATGCTGTCTGTTTTGTAGATTCTTCCCTTATCTCCTTATTCCTTGTGTCACCAGTTTCCTATTCAAAGTCTAAGTTAATGAGTATGTTTGATAAAGCCCAGGCTTCACTGACCTACTTACCAGGGAAGCTGGGGAAGTACTTAAATCTTCACTTTCTTGAGTGGGATTCTGAGTTTTCTAAGACCCAAAAGATTGAGAATTTCCCCACTTGGGATTTTAGATATTGGTCAGTCAAAAGAATGACAAGTGTTCCTTATAGTCATCTTTTGAGCTTAAAAATGCATTTTCTTATATGTATATATCTTTGACATGTACTATCTTTATACTCACACCTTATAATTATTTTTATTTAATTAATTAATTTTTCTTCAGCTTATTTTAAGTTCTGGGGTACCTGTGCAGGATGTGTGGGTTGGTTACATACGTAAACGTTTGTCATGGTGATTTGCTGCACAGCTCAACCTATCACCTAGGTATTAAGCCCAGCATCCATTAGCTATTCTTCCTGATGCTCTCCCTCCCTCTGCCATCCCTGATGGGCCCCAGCGTGTGTTGTTACCCCAATGTGTCCAAGTGTTCTTATCATTCACCTCCCACTTATAAGTGAGAACATGTTGTGTTTGGTTTTCTGTTCCTGCATTAGTTTGCTGGGAATAATGGCTTCCAGCTCCATCCATGTCCCTGAAAAGGACATGAACTCATTCCTTTTTATGGCTGCATAATATTCCATGGTGTATATGTACCACATTTTCTTTATCCAGTCTATCATTGATGGGCATTTGGGTTGGTTCCATGTCTTTGCTATTGTGAATAGTGCTGCAGTGAACATACATGTGCATGTATCTTTATAACACAATGATTTATATTCCTTTGGGTATATAGCTGGTAATGAGATTGCTGGGTCAAATGGTATTTCTGCTTCTAGATCTTTGAGGAATTGCCACATTGTCTTCCACAATGGTTGAACTAATTTACACTCTCACCAACCATGTAAAAGCATTCCTTTTTTTGCACAACCTTGCCAGCATCTGTGGTTTCTTGACTTTTTAAGAATAGCCATTCTGACTAGTGTGAAATGATGTATTAGTCAGGATTCTCTAGAGGGACGGGACTAATAGGATAGATGTATATATGAAAGGGAGTTTAATAAGAAGTACTGACTCATGCTATCACAAGGTGAAGTCCCACAATAGGCTGTCTGCAAGTTGAAGATCAAGAAAGCCAGTCTGAGTCCCCAAACCTCAAAAGTAGGGAAGCCAGCAGTGTAGCCTTCATTCTCTGGTGTAAGTCCAAGAGTCCAAAAGCTGAAGAAATTGGAGTCCAATTTTGAGGGCAGGAAGCATTCATCATGGGAGAAAGATAAAGGATGGAGGACTCAGCCTTCCATGTTTCCCTGCCTGTTTTATCCTAGCCACTCCGGCAGCTGATTAGATGGTATCCACCCAGACTGAGGGTGGGTTTGCCTCTCCCAGTTCACTGACTCAATTGTTGATCTCCTTTGGCAACACCCTCACAGACACACCCAGGAACAATACTTTCCATCCTTTAATCAATCAAGTTGACACTCAATATTAACTATTAGAGATGGTATCTCATTGTGGTTTTGATTTGCATTTCTCTAATGATCAGTGACGTTTAGCTTTTTTTCGTATGTTTGTTGGCTGCATTAATGTCTTCTTTTGAGAAGTGTCTGTTCATTTTCTTTGCCCACATTTTATTTTATTTTTTTGAGATGGAGTCTCACACTGTCACCCAGGCTGGAGTGCAGTGGCGCAATCTTGGCTCGCTGCAAGCTCCGCCTCCCAGTTCATGCCATTCTCCTGCCTCAGTCTCCCAAGTAGCTGGGACTACAGGCACCCACCCCCTCACCCTGCTAAGTTTTTGTATTTTTAGTAGAGATGGGGTTTCACCGTGTTAGCCAGGATACTCTTGATCTCCTGACCTTGTGATCCGCCCGCCTTGGCCTCCTAAAATGCTGGGATTATAGGCCTGAGCCACTGTGCCCAGCCTGCCCACTTTTTAACGTGTTTTTTTTTTTTTTTTTTTTTCCTTTTAAATTTGTTTAAGTTTCTTGTAGATTTTGGATATTAGACCTTTGTCAGATGGGAAGATTGGAAAATTTTTCTCCCATTCTGTAGGTTGTCTGTTCACTTTGATGATAGTTTCTTTTGCTCTGTAGAAGCTCTTTAGTTTAATTAGATCTCATTTGTCAATTTTTGCTTTTGTTGCAGTTGCTTTTGATGTTTTTGTCATTTTATTTTAAATTCATAGAGATGAAACTCAGAACAAAGTACCATAGTCAGGCAAAAAAAAAAAAAAAAAAAAAAAAAGGATTAACTGGAAATGTACGTTCTTATGAATTAAATTTAAAAACTATTTGTGTTAAGTCTTTCTCCAAGAAGCTCTAACTAGTCAGAGTGCAGGGGAAGACTTTGGGATTTGGTCAGTATGTACTCACTTGGGGATCAATTTTGAGATACTATTTACAGCTCAATACCCAACATTGCTATTTCATGCATGACATACGATTGACCTTTGGGAAGAGAAGTCTGATCTTACATTTTAGATTAAGGGCAGTTGTATGTATTGCCTAATGCTCATCAAGCATTAAATTGTAGGTAGACTCAATTTCTCAATGTTCTATTAGTGGGAGATTGAAAATTCAACTTTCTAAGGAGTTTCTACTAAAAAAAAAACTTTTGGATGTTTATGAGTCAGATAAGACCAGTGTGACCTTTTTCATTCATTGCTATATTTCCATACTTTGATGGGAAATACAGATTCCAGGTTGTTTAATTATGAAAAACCTTTGATTTATACATTTTATACCTTTTATTATACTTTTTGGAATATACTTCCTTGATTTTCCTGGTATCTTTGACAAATGAAACATGCTTTCTTGAATATAAGGACAGAAAATACTTTCTCTGCAACATCAGAGGAGGCTTTTTTTTCCATTTAAAAAAATTATGATAAAATATATATAACATAAAAATTACCATCTTAAGCATTTTTAAGTGTAAAACTCAGTGGTATTAAGTACATTTCCATTGTTGTACAACTATCACCAACATCCATCTTCAGAACTCTTTTCATCTTGCAAAATTGAAACTTTATACCCATGAAACAATAACCTGCAATTTCCTCTTCCACCAGCCCCTGGCAACAAACATTCTACTTTTCATCTCGATGATTTTGGACTATTTAAGTACCTCCTGTAAGTGAAATAATAAATATCTTGTTTTTTCGACTGGCTTATTTCACTTGGCATAATGTCCTCAAGGGTTCATCCATGTTGTCACATATGTCAGAATTTCCTTCCTTTTTAAGGCTGAATACTATTCCATTGTGTGTAGATGCTACAGTTTGCTTATGCATTCATCTGTTGATGGCCATTTGGGTTGCTTTCACATTTCAGCTATTGTGAATAATGCTGCTATGAACATGGGTATACAAATAGCTCTTTGAGAAACAGGCAGCTTTTGCTTCATTACTTTAGGTTGATTGCTTGGCAATAGCTGCTACTGGAACAACACTTGTAATTTACAAAATAACCAGGAAGGCTGATTATATTACCTAGGGTTTCAGTAGAAAGCAAAATTCAACTCAAGTGACGCAAAATATTTTGATGAAGAGAATAATACAGAGGTATGTGTTTTAGGGTGTAGCGGGGGGTTAAGGAAATTAACAAGGAGTGTTGAGATACCCAGACAATAGCAACAGCAGGAAGCAGTTAACATTTTTAGTTGTCAATGGGCAAGAGAGCAAATAGTATTAACAGAAACTTCTGAGAGCTGCAGCTACAGAGAAGGAACCATGGACAGTAGCTGAACCCATGAAAAGATGCAGCTACTGCCATAAAAGTGGCCCAGAGTGGGCAGGCATGGGAACAAAATACTGCAACCTCTTTTTCCTCCTGCCCTCCAGTCTTTTGCTAATAAATCCCACTGGTTGAGTCTAATCAGAAGCCAGCTAGCAAGAGCTAACTGTCCAGGGTGACATATTGATCAGTCCTATAGTGATCAGTCTCATGGGAAGGAGCAGGGCCGAAAAGGACAAAAGAATGGACGAGGAAGCGTTCTTCCATAGACAAACATTTTCAACTTTTAGAATTTGTGCATAGGGATAGCTGACTTATTCTTCTCTTACAATTGAAAAAGTTTTATTCAATCTTTTTTTCTCTCTGCTGAGACACAAGGAAATGAGGCACACATTATTTATGAGCTTACTTTGTTTTTCATGGCAATGTGCCTTTAGAGACTGAATAACTGAATCAGAAAGTAGAATGACCAGAAATGGATCATTTCATACTGCGTACTAAAAGACACAAGCATTTAAAATTTGCTTATATCAAGCCCACTCCCAAGAAAGAATAGGAGACTGTAGTCACAGCTTCTGTGCCTGACCAGCGTTCATGCATGGGTGAGGAGAAATGCTGACTGAAGAAACTCAGTTGAAACCAAAGAGAATCTGTCAAAGTGATGAGAAATTAACTGTATAGGCTTTAGACACACTGCATGACCAGATGGGTAAATTAGGAATTGTTTGAAGAAGCTTCTGTAGAGGAGATGTGACTGAAGAAAATTATTTTATGATGTGCAAAATGCAAAAGGTGGTGCATATATGTCTGTGTCTGGGGGAAGGGTGAAAAGCAAATGGGGATTAGTAATACTGAAGGCAACACACACAGAGTGTAAGAATACTAACAGTTTCCCATTATTTAGGAGAGTTGTGACACTCTTAAAAAACCAATGGTGAGAGAATTTCTATATTCATAGAACTTTTACCACTTTTTTTTGACTGTTTCTTTCATTGTATAGAACCTCCATCAATATCTCCATTCCCCAATTCTCCAGAAAGGCAATGGCAGAATATAGGCAATTACAGGGCTGCATTTGCACATAACAGAGTCAGAGATAAACTCAGATTCTGACCCAAATTTATATTTCAACAAAACTTCCTGCTTCTGAGTTCATTGCTGAATAAGTAGATCTTGCTGCCTTTCATTGCACTTATACTACATCTGCCCTTTTGATGTAAACACACGTCTATCACATCTTTCCAGTGCAATTTGCAATGAGTGACCTCATTTCAAAGCAATATTTGTTTAGCAGAGACAGTTTGCCTTGGCAAAGTTTTCTAAATAATTCATAGATGATTTCTACTAACTGAGAAATATTGGTCTCAGTGCATAAAAAGTAAGTAGCCCATGTCTATCTTAAACTAGACAAAAAGGGTATTCATTAAGAGTTATAGTCTGTAACCAAAATTTGGAAATAAATTAGTGCAATTCTCATAATGCCATTAGTTGTCACATATGGTGATAAATAATTTAAAAAGGCTTTCCTAATGGGAATTATTTTACAGCTTGGAACTCTAAGCCTACTGGTGATGGGGTATTGAGAATTTGGGACCATCTATAAAAATATGTTCAATGAACATTTTAGCAATATGTGAACCTTTCAACTAATGTGCTATCAAATTACCCCTGCCTATTTACGAATTTAAAATAAAAATAAAAAGTGAAGGCTGGATGCGGTGGCTCACACCGGTAATCCCAGCACTTTCGGGGGCCGAGGTACGTGGATCACCTGAGGTCATGAGTTCGACACCAGCCTGACCAACATGGTGAAACCCTGTCTCTACTAAAAATACAAAAATTAGCCAGGCTAATTTGTGTATGCACCTGTAATCCCAGCTACTCAGGATGCTGAGGCAGGAGAATCGCTTGAACCCAGAAGGCAGAGGTTTCAGTGAGCCAAGATTGTGCCACTGCACTCCAGCCTGGGCAACAGAGCAAGACTGTCTCAAGTAAATGAGAAACATGCAAGAAATGCTGGAAATCAGGAGTTGCTAGTTGACCTCAGCCACCAGCAAACTGTGTGGCCCTTTAGAACTGTTGTGATTTCAAAACCGTTGTCATGTAATTCTGTGACAAAAATTAAATGGAATTTTAGCCCCCAACATTTGTCTTAATGAAATGGGTTATTTGATGTGCCTAAGTAAACTAATAACTAACTTAGAACTCTTTATTTACCATGACTTTGAAAAAACGGATTGTAGAAAAAAGTCAATCCCCAAACAAATCAAATTTTATGTGAATATTATTCATTTTATGGATGTCTCCTAATGTGAATACATTTAGTCCTCTCAACCACTTGAAGTTCTCAAAAATTTCATGCTGTCTTTGCTTTTGGGCCTTTACTTATACTTTTTGTTCTCCCTATTTCCTATCTTCACCTGGATAAATCATACTCATCCTGAATCCCTTCCAAAACTGGACTGACCATGAAAGAACCCTCATAATACGTAGGCAGCATGTCTTTGCCAAGATAGGCTAGTTTTCCATTAGTAATAAATAATCACAAATTCTCAGTAGATTTAACATAACAAATCTTTAATTTCAGCCTATTCTACATATCCATTGCTGGTTTGCTGGAGGTTTCTGCTCATTGTAATTACTCATGAACCCTGGCAATGGCAGTTTTACTTGAGATACACTTCCATGATCACCTCAGTGGTGAATTGCGTCCTAACTCCTAGAGTATTCATTATAAATTACACATCACTGCTACTCATGTATCATTGGCCAAAGAAAGTCATGTGGCCAATCTCCTTAACTTTAATATTTGTTGAGCAGCACTGGTGACTCCAAAGTAGCACAGTGGTAAAGAGCAGCACTTTGGCATTCAATAAATTGAGCTCAAATTCTGTCTCTGACCCTTGTTGGATGTAACTTCTAGCAAGTTATTTAATCTTTCTTTTGTCTGTTTCTCAGCTGTAAAATGGTTCTTATAATAGTAGATCCTTATTGGGTTTTGAAAGTTAAACGTGTTAATACAGGCAAAACACTGTATTATCAAAGTGCTTGACATTACATTGAATCAATAGTAGCTATCATTTTACCTAATATTTAGTTTTTACTGCCTTATAAATTTTGTTTCTAGGACTGTCCCCTCTACAGGAGTGTAAGCTCTGTGCTAGTGGAACTTTCCTTGTTGAGTGTTGTACCCTTAGTGTTCATAGAGGAGGAACGCAACAGGTATTTTATTCCCTTTGAGTTTCAGATGTCTGTACAGTTATTTCAGGCCATTACGGTATTACTTACGGAACTTCTGCCTCGTTGAAACAAATTGCACATGGTCACATGAAAAAATTAATTTCACCTTCTCACACACTCAACCAACTGCAGCATGCCTCATCCACCGAGATAATTTGGTTTAGTTAGCAAATAAAATTTGATTTAGTTGTTTATTAAAGTAAGTAAATGACTACTTTCTACTTGTTTATATTTTATTTTTAGAACTTTTATTTCTAGGACAATTGAGAATTGTGAAAGAAAAGTAGACTCTTAACACTCATTGTTCATTAAAAATAAAATAGTGCCATAGTTCTAAAAATGGAAAATATTTTATTTCTCCAAATGTTTTCAATAAACATTCATAGACAATATATGAATCACACAGAGTAGAGTTTAAATGACATGTGGGTAACAGGAACATATCAAACTTCAATACAATTATACTCACAATTTGACTTGGCAAAGCGAGAAAAATAGGTTACTTAAAAACTGTCAGAATTGCAGTACAAGGTTGTTGACAGCTGTGAAGAAAAGTTGAGTAACATTGAGCTGAAAAGGTCAACGTTTCTTGTTGGTACTGGTTGGTGGGATGGGAAGGGCCTTTGGGATTGTCAAGGGCCACCCTCCAGGGACATATATTGCAGAGGAAGTTTTAGAGGTCAGACTTTCTGAGATAAGGAGTGGAACTGGTTTCCTCACAATAGTTCTGAACTCAGAGGTCATTCATATACTCTTTTGAATCACATTTCCCCTAAAGGCTCAAATAGAGAACATAGGTTAATAAAACTGGGTAATGGTAAGGTTTGCAGGAGACATGGGAATCATTATTCTGTTCCTTTTAACTGAGTTTAATACCTTGTTTGGAGAGAAAGTAAAAATACAGGAAAACTAGTAAAGGAACTTACGGCCAAAAAATAAATAAATAAACCCATCTGGGTTCAATTTTTTTTCATTACAAACTCTATCCCTGTAACTCACCTTTAAAGGCCTTGTGATTTTTGAAGATGAATCTATATTTCAAATAAAATAGTTGGCTATTGTGAAATAATTTTAGTGTTTGATGCAAAAATTAAATAATTCTAATAATAAGATGAAAGCCGGTTAATAAGGAAATGTATCTTTTTGGCCAATAATTCTGACATGTGCCATTCCACATTGCTTTGCATCCCAGGAGTTTAGAATACTTTGTGGAATGCATCACTATCCCTAGTAGTTAGGTTTTAATCCACACGCTGCTTTTTCTTAATCTAATGGATATAGATATTTACACTGTAAAGCTACATAGTGATAAGCATTGGGGTAAATAAAAATGTATCTATATTTTCCATTAAAAAACAGACCTAGAGATTGTAAGATTGGTGACTTAAATCAATTTTTCAAAAAATCTTTCATCCAGATATTAGCATTGTGCAAACTTGGGCTAGAAAATAATTTCCACATTTTAGGCCAGTGGCAGACCCAGGGCTACTCGGATCCTCTAAAACTAAGCTTAATATGGTGGCAGTAGTAAGGTTAACCAGCAATGTGAGTTACCAGATCTCACGCCAGTTGCGCTTCCACCTTTCTTGACATTCTTAAGCCACATGGGTTGGTTGCAGGCTGGGGTGAGTTGGAACTGCTGAATCCTTAAGCGGTCCAGTTTTCTTACAGTAATAAATGATATTAGCCAACCATTGTTAATCACTTGCTATGTTCTTGGCTCTTTTCTAATAATTTTACATGTGTTAACTCATTGACCTTTCACACTTCAGTCATTATTATGAGGCACTTGTGTCTCTGTTTTGCAGATAAGTTAGCAGAGGTAGAGAGAGGTTTTTCCCAAACTTGCCCAAATCACTATGCTGGTAAGTGGTGGAGCTGGGTAAAAATTCAAGCGGTCTTGTTCCAAAGTCATTGGTCCTTCAGTTTTAAACTATGTTATCAGGCTTAGCTTCTTGATTCTCAACCATATTACTGCGAAATATCCTCTGAGTTCTAAATTTGTGTGTATTTACAACATTTATTAATATTACTATATATTAAATAAGAAGGCCCACTAATTTGCAAAATAGTACTATAGCAGGAATGTAATATAGTTTTATTTATTTTGTTGTTTTACCTATTTATTTACTTATTTATTTTTTAGCCACAGGGTCACACTCTGTCACCCAGGTTGGAGTGTAGTGATGTGATCATGGCTCACTGCAGCCTTGAACTCCTGGGCTCAAGTGAGCCTCCTGCCTCAGCCGCCTGAGTAGCTGGGACTACAGACATGCACCACTATGCATGGCTAATTTAAAAAATTTTAAATGTTTAGTAGAGACAAGCTCTTGCTATTTTGTCCTGGCCTGAAGCACTCCTGCCTTGATCTCCCAAGTTACTGGGATTACAGGCGTGATCCATCACGCTTGGCTGCAATTTTAATCTATTGGAAAAAATATCTGCTATTTCAGCCTACCCTTCCCCAGCCCACATTGAGTCTGTTTCTTGTAAAAGTTTTTTGATGTATTAAATATTTTTATTTGGTGTTTTGTGAAAAGTTTGTTAAAACAAACATGAAAAATTTTAATTCTTAGCATTTAAATAATGACAGTTGAAGTTTATTTGTATTTCTGTACAACAAGTAATTTGTTATTTCAATAATTTCTTCTTAGAGACTAGTTAGAAATATACTATCAGTTGTTTTTCACTTACTTTTTTATGAAATGAGAATGGGGATGAAGGTCAGGAGTAAGAAAGTGGGATTTAAGTTTTGCAGTGGCTCACGCCTGTAATCCCAGCATTTTGGGAGGCTGAGGCAGGTGGATCACCTGAGGTTAGGAGTTTGAGACCAGCCTGGCCAACATGGCAAAACCCTGTCTCTACTAAAAATACAAAAACTAGCTGGGTGCGGTGGCGGGCACCTGTAATCCCAGCTACTTGGGAGGCTGAGGTGGGAGAATTGCTTGAACCCAGGAGGTGGAGGTCGCAGTGAGCCGAGATGGCGTCACTGCACTCCAGCCTGGTTGATGAAAAAAACCCAAAAAAAAAAAAAAAAAAAAAAAAAAAAAAAAAATACTAGTGACCTTCTGTCACATTTGCAATATGGAAAATGCAAAATGACTTCTAAAATTGTTTTGTTTTGTTTTTTTTTTTTTTTGAGACGGAGTCTGGCTCTGTCGCCCGGGCTGGAGTGCAGTGGCCGGATCTCAGCTCACTGCAAGCTCCGCCCCCCGGGTTTACGCCATTCTCCTGCCTCAGCCTCCCGAGTAGCTGGGACTACAGGCGCCCGCCGCCTCGCCCGGCTAGTTTTTTTTGTATTTTTTAGTAGAGACGGGGTTTCACCATGTTAGCCAGGATGGTCTCGATCTCCTGACCTCGTGATCCGCCCGTCTCGGCCTCCCAAAGTGCTGGGATTACAGGCTTGAGCCACCGCGCCCGGCCAATTGTTTTGTTATCAAATAAAATATTCAGCAACAGATAAGAAAAGCAAACATACCCATTAATTGAAAGAATTATGTGTCTAATTTATTTTGCTAGTTGTGAGTTAATAGAATACATGATATTAGAATCTCTGTATTTCTAAAATGGAAGACGATTATCACAGACCTGAGTGAAACAAATGGGAACCTGGGAAAAGAGGCTACATAGTTATTTTTCTCAAAATAGGAATATAAAACCCCTAAAAGTAAAAATGTACATTATTTCAGTATTTTGTAGCCAAATGTCTAATTGCATGTCTGCCTTTTCCATTTGTAATATTCCAGAATTCCAGGCAGGTGGCATGTTAGACGATGTTTATCATAATTATGCTGTATCTTACCACCTGAATAGGAAACTATTGAATATTGCACATAAATCTTTCAATGTAATAAAATTGCGTATCAGGACATACATAGAAAGGTAAAGAAGATGTGAGCATAGTATTAGATAGATTACTAACAGTGACAATATAATTTCTTGAAATATTAACAGTGTTGTTCCTTTTCTTCTACCCTTAGACTGTGGACAAGAGTAGAGTAGATGTTCAAAATCCCTGTCATTCACTTTGCGCAATCCCAGGGACCTTTGAATGATTCTGCATAGCCAAGTGGTCATACCATTTTAAATGACATAAACATTCTTATTAAGCTGTTGAGAATTTTGACCTTTCTTAAATGTCAGAAAAGGGATATTCTACAAATAAATTTTGATCAATGGCTGGGGGTAGTGGTTCACACCTGTAATCCCAGCACTTCGGGAGGCCAAGGAGGGCAGATCACGAGGTCAAGAGATCAAGACCATCCTGGCCAACATGGTGAAACCTAGTCTCTATTAAAAATACAAAAATTAGCTGAATGTGGTGGCACATACCTGTAGTCCCAGCTACTTGGGAGACTGAGGCAGGAGAATCACTTGAACCCGGGAGGCGGAGGTTGCAGTGAGCCGAGACTGTACCACTGTACTTCAGCCTGGTGACAGAGCAAGACTCTGTCTCTAAATAAATAAATAAATAAGTTGTAATCAACAGGAAGCATAATATACCAAGTGTGTGGACTCTTCTGTCCACCTCAGACTCCGTGGGAGGTGGTGGATTTAATGAAATGCTGTTTCCTGTTATGTGAGAGTATTTCATAATTTAAGATCTCTATTGGCACAGAAAGTGCTGTGAGATCTGACACTGGTGATCCTAGAACTGTATTCACCTGAACCAGCTCCCACATTTTACAAGTGAGAAAATGGAGGCTCAGAGAAATAAAATGATTTGCCCAAATAAGACAGCCAGTTAGTAGCAGAGTCAGGAATAGAATCCAGGTCTTTTGACTCTCAACCTTGTATTCTTTCTACTTTATTATACTGAATTGGAATTTTTCTCTTTTGTACTTTTTCTTTCCTTTTGTGAAGTTCGTTATATGCTGATGTTTCAAGCAGAGGAGTTGAATTTTTCATTATAATTTTAATAAGGTGCCACAAAACTGAAATTCACATTTGAATTTCAATTTCCTTCCTTAAACTGTAACACATGCTGAATAGTGAAGACAAACCTAACCACATAAGTTACCATTGTGTCTGGAAGTCCCAATTTTAATGGTCATATACATGCTACTATAAATCAAAACACCTCTTTTACTGTATTCTTTTAAGTTTTATAATTCTATATACAGCTAATTATCAGCCCTGCCAACATTTTGACTAATTTTTGTTTTTTCTGGTTTCAATACTTCTAGTTGAGGCCTTGAAAATCTCTCTGGATTCCTTGAAGATTAGCAGAACATCTGTCAGGAAGACTGAATATGTTGAGCGTGTATGTGTGTGTATCTTTAAAATATTTTTAAAATTTTATTTTCAATTGACAAATGTTGTTTATGGGGGTACAATATGATGTTTTGATCTATGAATACATTATAGAAAGATTCAATCAAGTTAATTAACATATCCATCAGCTCACCAAATGTATCTTTTTTTGTGGTGGGGACATTAAAAATTCTTTTAGCAGTTTTATAATATATGATACATTATTATTAACTGTGGTCACCATGCAGTTCAATAGATCACTAAAACTTTTTTCTCTAGTCTAACTAAAGTTTTGTACCCTGTGATCAACATTTTCCCTTTCCCTATCCTTTTCCTCTTCCTACTGTCTGGTAACAACCTTTCTAATCTCTGTTTCTATGAGATCAACTTTTTTAGATTCCACATAAGAGTGGGATCATAGTATTTGTCTTTTTGTGTCTGGCTTATATCACTTAGCATAATGTTCTCCAGTTCCATCTATGTTGTTGTGAGTGACAGAATCTCCTTTTTTAAAGGCTGAATAGTATTCCATTGTGTATATATGTACCACATATTTTTTATCCATTCATCTGTTGATGAACAATTAGGTTGTTTCCATATTTTGGCTATGGTGAATGATGCTAAAATAAACATGGGAGTGCAGATATCTCTTTGACATATTGATTTCAATTCTTTAAATATATACCCAGAAGTGTGTATATATTTTTAGTTTTTTGCGGAACCTCTATTTTCCAAAAAGGCTGTACTAATTTACACTTCCACCAATAGTTTATAAGGATTCCCTTTTATCCATATCCTTGCCAACACTTGCTATTGTTCTTTGATAATAGTAATTCTAACAGGTGTGAGAGTATATCTCCCATATATTTTCTTTGAGGAAACTTTACAGTTTCAGATCTTACATTTAAGTATTTTGTTCATTTTGAGCTGATTTTGTATATGGTATAAGATAAGGGTTCAATTTCATTCTTCTTCACATGGATATTCAGTGTTCCTAATAATATTTATTAGAGACTTTGTCCTTTCCTCATTGTGCGATCTTGATACCATTGCCAAAATTTGACCATAAATATATGGATTTTTTTTGGCCTGTCTATTCTGTTTCATACTTCTTAAATTTGTTGAGACTTGTTTTGTGGACTAACATGTAATCTGTCCTGGAGAATGTTTTGTGTGGACTTGAGAAGAATGTGTATTTTGCTGCCATTGGATGAAACATTCTGTAAATATCTATTAGGTTCATTTGGTCTAAAGTGTTGTTGAAATACAGTGTTTCCTTATTGATTTTCTACTGGATGCTCTGTCCATTGTTGAAAGTGGGGTATTGAAGTCTCCTCCTATTATTGATTGCAGTCTTTCTCTCCCTTCATATCTATTAATGTTTGCTTTATATATTTAGGTGTTCCAATATTAAGTGAATATATATTTACAATTCTTATGTCTGCTTGGTGTATTGACCCCTTTATCATTATTTAATGATCTTTTTGTCCCTTTTTATAGCTTTCAACTTCAAGTCTATCTTTTCTAAGTATAGCTCTCTTCATTCTCTTTTAGTTTCCATTTGCATAGAATATCTTTGTTCTTCCTTTCATTTTTAGTCTATGTGTATGCTTAGAGGTGAACTGAGTCTCTCATAGGCAGTATATAGTTAGGATATAGTTAGGTTTTGTTCCATTTAGCCACTTGATGTCTTTGAATTGAAAAATTTAATCCATCCAGTAATTATTGATAACTCAGATCTTACTATTGCCATTTTGTTAATTGTCTTCTGGTTAATTTGTAGATCCTTTGTTCATCTCTTCCTCTCTTGCTGTCTTCCATTGTGATCTGAAGATTTTCTGTGGAAGTATGCCTTGAATCCTTTCTTTCAATCTTTTGTGTATCCAGTAAGAATTTTTGCCTTGTGGTTACCATCATGAAATTTTAAGTTGATAATGACTTAATTTTGATCACTTATGCAAACTCTATAATTTTATTTGCTTTCAATTTGTTTCTGTTGACACTTAAAAAAATATTTTATAGTTTTTGTTCCTTAAATTTTTGTGGCCATAGTTGTTTTTAAGTTTTTTTCTTTTAACCTTCCTACTAGAGGTATATAATTGATTTTTATACCACCATTACAGTAAATGAGTGTTCTGAGTTTGACTATATTCTTACTTGTACCAGTGAGTGTTATATTTTCACATATTTTTATGTTGCTACTTAGCTTGATGGACTCCTTTTATCATTTGTTGTAAGAGCAGTCTAGTGGTGATAAATTCCCTCAGCTTTAGTTTGTCTAAGAAAGTTTTGCTCTTCTCATTTTTTAAGGACAGGATTGAGGGGTATAGTATTCTTGGTTGGAAGTTTTTCTTCCAGCCTTTTGAATATATCACCCTATTCCTTCTATCCCTCAGGGTTTCTGCTGGAACATCCACTGATGATTTATAGGAGTCCCCTTGTATGTAACAAGTTGCTTTTCCCTTGAAGCTTTCCAGTACTCTTTCTTTGTATTTAACTTTTGACAATTTGATTATACCACATCTCAGTATGGGTATGTTATTTATCTTATTAGATGGCTATTGAACTTCCTGGATCTGGATTTTTGTTTCTTTCCCAGACTTGGGAAGTTTTCTGCAATTATTTCTTTGAATATATTTTTCTGTCCCTTTCTCTCTTCTTCTTCTGGTACACCAATAATGTATATGTTATTCCACTTGATAATGTCACATAGGTCCCTTAGGTTATTGCCCCTCAATTTTTTTTCTTTTCTCTTTTTACTCCTCAGATTGGATAATTTTTAATGACCTGTCTTCAAGTTTACTAATTCCTTCCCCTACTTGATCTAGTGTGCTATTGACTCTCTCTATTGAATTCTTGAGGTTAATTATTATGTTCTTCAGCTTGATGTTTGGTACTTTAAAATATGTTTAAATCTCTTTGTTGATGTGCTTAATTTGTTTATGCATTGTTTTCCTTGCCTCAGTATCTTTATAAATGTCCTTTTGAATTCTCTGTCAGTTAAATAACATATCTTCATTTCTTTAGAGCTGGCTTCTGGAGATATATTTTGTTCTTTTATTTGGAACATATGTCTATTTTCTTGTTTTGCTTGACTCTCCATGATGGTTTCTGTGCATTGGCTAAAAGAACAACCTTTACCGTTCTTCTTAGACTGATTTCATTTAGGGGACATTACTCTTCAATTAGCCTAGCCAGGGATTCTACATGCCTCTAAACTCTTTGTACTTGCCCAACCTGCTGTCTTTGTTCATAGTGGCCTCAGGAAATTAAAGAGTATCAAGCTGTGCTATTGTCTTGAGAGAGATGGGATAGAAACCAGTCCTTTGGGATGCAGATGGAGACTTTTGGAATGTTAGATATGTGTTCTAGTTCCCTCTTTCTTTGCAGAGTAGCTGAGTGCCAGAGTTTATCTCCCACTTGTTCTGCCCTACACAAAAAAGTTCTGAGGTACATACCTATGCTCTTGATCAGACTACTCATTTTGGACTTGAGGAGATAGCTATTAAATATTTGCTAGTTTAAAAGTCACCTTTTTGTTCTCTGTGGCCTAAGAGACTCAGGAGTGCAGAACTCTGTCAACTCCTACAGCTAGGTGATTTAGGAGCTAGTCCTTTGGATGAAAGCTGTAGAAGTTGAGCATACAGAAACTGTTTCCAAGGGGAGTCTTTAGATCTGGATTTATCATCAGAACAAGCCAGAAAAGAGGGTGCAGGAAGTCCCACTCTCCTGTTTGAGAAAGCAGAAGTCTCATAATCTCCCAGCAGGGGGAATCTTCTGGTCTGGAGTTAACACTGAAGCCGGTCAGGAAGAAAGGCACAAGGAGTACCCACTTTCTCTTTCAGGCATGGAGTAGTCCTCCTGTCTCCCTCTAATGAGAGATTCAGGAATTTATCTCTAGAGTAAGCCAGGAAAGAAGGTACAGGGCCAGTGGAAGCAGGGAGGGGAATGTGCTTTCTCTTTCATACTTGTTGGAAGAGGCCTGAAACTTCTTTTCACAGAGAGAATGTAGGGCTGGAATTATTGCTGGAGCAAGCCCAGAAGAAGGTGTAGGGAGCTTATATATTTATTGTAGCACTATTCTTAATAGCAAAGTCATGGAATCAACCTAAGTGTTCATCAGTGGTTGATTGGAGAAAGAAAATGTGGTACATGTACATCGTGGAATACTATGCAGTTATAAAAAATGAAATCATGTCCTTTGCAGCAACATGGATGCAGCTGGAGGCCATTATCCTAAGTGAAATAACTCAGAAACAGAAAATGAAATACCTCATGTTCTCATTTAATAAATGGGAGCTAAATTAAGAGTACACATAGACATAAAGATGGAAATAACAGACACTGGGGACTCCAAAAGAAGGGAGGTTTGGAAGGAATGAGGGTTGAAAAACTACTTATTGGATACAATGTTCACTATTTGGGTGACATGTTCACTGAAAGCCCAAACCTTATCATTACATGATACATCCCTGTGTAAACCTGCACATGTACCCTCTGAATCTAAAATAAAATAACAAAAAGTGAAGACGTAGGTAGTGCTCCCTTTCCCTTTAAGGAATGGAGATGTTCTCCATCCTCTCTATGCTGAAAGATTGTGGAAATTTATTTTAGGAGAAAGCCAGGGAAGAAGGCACGGGGAGTGTCTTCAAGTAAGCAGGAGTTTCACACCCTCTTTGCAGGAAGAGCCTTCTGATACGGAGTTACCCCTAAATCAAGCCATGGAAAGAGAGTGCTCCATTTCTTTTGCAAGAACAAGGAGGTCCCCAGGCCTCCTCTAATAAGAGACTGCAAAAATCTATCTCTGGAGCAAGCCAGGGAAGAAGATCTAGGGGTACCCACTCTTTTGTTCAAGCAAGAGGAATTTTTACATCTTCCATGCAGGGTGAGGCTTCTGGTCTGCCATTATATCGACTTGCTTGTCGAAGCAAGTCAAAGAAGGCGGCACAGGGAGTGTCCTTTTTCTCTTTCAGGGACAGGGAAGATCCCTAGCCTCTCTCTCATGAGAGATGGCAACAATTTCTCTCATAAGCCAGCCAGGGGAGAGGGTGTGTGTGTGTGTGTGTGTGTGTGTGTGTGTGTGTGTGTGTGTGTGTCTTTCCCTTCAAAAAAACCCAAGGAATTTATTTTTCCTCCACAAAACTTCCAAAGTATTACTACTTTCTAAGTACTGATTCTCCTGTGCTTAACTTGCTGGTTTCTCACACATAAAAGGCTGGGTAGAGTTGTTGTTGGCAGCTGCTGATATGGTTGGCATTCACTGGGATTAAGTAAAAAATGTATTGCCTAAAAGATGACATTTAAAAAATGGATATCCTAAACCAAATAAGAAACCACATGAAATCAGATTTGTTCTTTCTTAAAATTAGCTGGAGTCCCTGTAAGTTGCACTTTAATCTCAAAAAACATACTCGTAATGTTATCCATGAAGCTAATTTTAACATCTATATGGTATTTTAGATTTCCGAGAAAGTGATTTTTATCTGATTTGAATTTATTACATTGAGTGAAATACTGCTGTTTGGACAATATGCCAGTTTTCACATTTTCAATATAAATTTTGCACTGAAATGGCAGCTCCTGTGCCTTCCTGCTGGCTGCCATCCTCTCACTTCTTACTGTCAGCTGTGTAAACCACTTTTTGCCTACATCCCCTGCTTTGTACAATCCTCTTACTAACCGAGGCACAGCTCTGTTTCTTTCTTTTATTTATGATCAGCCACCTTTTCCAGGTTACTTAGAGAACCATTATATTATTACTGAAATAAACTATTACAACTGAAAGGGTCCTGGACAGTCACTCAGCCTAGCTCTTTTATGTGATAAATAGAGACCAAAGTGCTTAAGTGACATGCCTGAGTTCAGATTTCTTAGTGCCATTGGTGGAAACAGAACCCATGTCTCCCAACATTAACTTTCTCTTACCTCTACTTTTCCTATTTATCACTCTTTGGATAAGTTATAAAAATTTCTGATAGATTTTGTCTGATAAAACCCTTGATAGAACTAATTGGTGACCCACTAAGCCTTTATATCCTCAAATAACTCCCTAAGTACCCAGAGTTGGCAAACTTTAAACCTTGTTTTGAATTTCTATTGCATCTTTTTGTCTTAACAGATTTGGTGGCCCACACAATACCTCAGTCACGTTTCACTCAGTTTGCATCTGACCTGCATATATTACTGGGGGTACCTGGAGGTCTGGTGAAGGAAACTGCCAGGAGGATATTTAAACAAAAGCATCTGGAGCATTTTGGAAATGAAAAGAGTCTCTGTTAGTGAATAAAGAGGTAGTAAAATACAGAAGCTGGCCCAATAAGAGTATCTCAATAGTGAAGGACTAGGCAGTGATGAGAATAGCCTGGGTGCTCTCACTGATACTTATTCTCTAGCTATGCCACATGAGCCAATGAAAAAATACAAGGGAGACAAGGGGTTAACAAAAGCAATTAAATCAGAATAAGCTGTTTTAAGTAAAATCTCTATAAGACATTTGGTGAGTAAAAACAGCATGTTTTTGGTACTTAAGACTGGAACACAAAAACACAGGAATGTCAGTCTTTCAGTTTCAGCATGAAGTTCAGTATTGCTGAAATCTATGGTTACCTTCAGATAATTCAATGCTCTGGTATCAGTGTGATTTATTACTTGGCATTCTTCCTGAATCAGTCCCGAAACTCTTAACCAAGTTTTTACTTGAGCGAGATTAGAGACAGCTTGGAGACTACAGGGTCTGTTCGAATAAGAGACTGAAGAACTTTTGGGCACAGGACTTTTCCGTTAGGTTGGTGAAGAAATAATTGTACTTTGACATCTGTGTCAGTGACTATACCACAAAATGGGGTTGAAGATACTCTTCACCACTGACTGCCACTTACGTTTTGTCTTTGGAAAGCCTATGCTCTAGGTGGTGGTGATGCCCAGCATGACCTACTGAGAAATGGCAGCTATGCCTGGCAGACAGATTAGAAATTGCAGGGCAGACGAGTAAGGAAACAGGTGTCATTTAAAAACGATTCACAGTGGTGGCAGCATCAGGCCCAGTGGGAGTGGGGCATCAAGCAGATGTAGCATTGTTACGCAGGAGTGCTCATCATATTCTCCGCAAACACTCGTGAAACCCTCTTGGGGCCTGGCAAGGATACTTGGGGAAAGAACTCAGAGATTGTTGATGTTCTACATGAGCAGGTGGTGGAAGGCCTGGGGAAATGAGTTATATTTGCTCTCTATTTCTCAAGTCTTATAAAAATGTTTTGAATTCAGGGAGTAAATGTGCAGGTTTGTTACATGGGTTTATTGCATAATGCTTTATTCCTCAGGTCTTTTAATCCTACTTGAATCACCTATATTGCTGATTGGAGGCAAATCAGTGAACTTGAATATAAAATTTATAAATGAAAAAACACTTTTAGGAATACCAGCATTTTTTACAAATGATTTTAGTATATTATGATTATTTTCTTAATTCTCCTAAAATAACATCCTCTGAATGCACAAACCTCAGCTAACTGCTCCGTATTTTGTGTTAGAATACTACAGACTTTATTTATTTTGACTCTTGAAACTTTGCAGAGCTAGAATTTTGTTTTAAATCAGTTTTCAAGTATTTAGTTGTCTGTTTGCTCTGGTGATAAATAGCATAAGAGTAACGAGAGAAATAGGACTTCATCAGTAGCCTTTTCAATGTCGGTGTCTGTTTCCTTAAGATCTTGTGTCCTTGGTCAAACCAAGTCTCCAGATGGCACTGTTGTCAGAAAGATCTAGGAAAATAGATGACCCAAATATATTTTTATATCTGTGTTTCAGTTTGTAAATCACTAGTCTTGTTTCTGAAATGGTTTTCAGGTCAAAGCAGTTTTAAGATCCCTCTTCAGCAGTTACTTGTCATTCTCATCCCATTCTTCCCATTTTCTGTGTATTAGATACTTTTCCAGCCTGGAATTTATAGCTCCCAGTGCAATACCAAGCACAGAGTTTGTTGAGAATCTACTTTTATTCCCTGGTAAAGTTGCTTTTAGCAGTAACAATAGTACTTACTATTTTGTTTTTATAGAATTTCTAATCAACATAAATCACCATTACCTCAACACAACAACATACATTGTGGACCCACAATACTGTGTCCTTTTAGAAAATATTGTGTCAGAACACTTAACATGAGATTTACCCTCTTAACAAAATTTTAAGTGTACAATACAGTATTAGACAATCTTTAATTGTTTTGTAAACAACACCATACAGTATTATAGAAACGATCTTTCACAGTGGATCTCTAGGATTTAATATAGTGTGTACTTCTGCATTTAAAGATATTTCTGAACTCTTCTCCAGGATCCTCCTTATTATGACATACTTATTTTTGTAATAACTCCTGCATACATCAAATATAAAGCTTGTAAGCAGAAGTGTGCACTTCTCTAAAAGTTAACCAAACGTGGTGTGCTTTCTTTCCATGCAAATGTTTGCATACCTCTGTCCTTGGAATTACTTCTCTGGGTCAGAGTGAGCCTTTGTGCACTTAAGGACAAGAGGATAAATGTTTTCAGCTTTACATTATTTTGCAGAATTTATTCATTACTGTTTCTTACAAGCAGGATCTCCTTTAGCATGACAAATAAAAAGCCAAATAGCATATTCTTTGTTAAATAAGTGATTCAGACAGTTGTATTCGTAAACAACCTTAGGGATACTACACGGTCCTCCTTCCAAACTACCTGCCCTGGGTCTAAACTCATCCTGCTTTATCTTGGCATCCTCTTTTTTAACAATAACTTTTGTGTTAAAGCATTGGTACAAGGTCTCCCAGAGGCTCTTGTTGAAATGTGCATGCTGCCTTGGAGGGACAGGAGGGCTGTTTCATTAGCATAGGCTGGCAAACTGCCAGCTTCAGTCATTTAACATCTAGTAATTGATCTCCTTTTATGTGCAAGGCAGTGTAGTCAAATGAGGAGAAAGGTGGTTCCCGGAGGACTTGAAGGATTGTTAATATTTGATGGCTATGAAGGCAGAAAAAAAGTTGAAACATGAGGAAAATGGAAGATTTGAGGATGAAGGGAGACCTAGGATGAGTTGCTGCCACTGGCATTACTTAGAAAGCAGTGGGAATAATTTGGAAGTGGAGGATATGTTTAAATAATGTCAAAATGGAAACCAATGGTGTTTTTCTAGAGATTTAAAAAATTCATCCCACAAATAATTATTGAATGACTACAATGTATCTGGCATCAAGGACTTAGAGATACAGAAGTAAACAAAATGTATCAAGTCTCTGCCCTAAAGGAACTTATAGGGTAGTGGGACAAATGGTAAATGAATAAAGTAAATATCTTATGGCAGACAGTGATAAAGGTTATAGAGAAAAAGAAAGGGAGGTGAGGGAAATAGGGCTGGGTGAAAAACTCAGGGGTGCTGAATAGGGATGTGTGGCTCTTTTGTCTAGGGAGGGCAGGAAAGACATAATGGAAGTCAGAAATTGAATTGAGCCCTGCAGCTATGGGAGGGAGTGGGTAGAGCATGCCCAGAGAGGAAGAGCAAGTTCAGTGGCTCAGAGGCAGGTAGAGCTTGGTGTATTTAAGAAACATTAAGGAGGGCAATGTGGTTAAAGGAAAGTGAGAGAAGAGGAGAGTGTGGGAGAGAAAGACATATTGAGGACTGAGAGAAAGGGGATGGGAAGCAGGTGGTGTAGAGCTTTGAAACCATCGTTTGTACTTTGGATTTTACTCTAAAGGAGCTGATAGTCAATTGGGTGATTTTCAGCTGAGGAAATGACATCATCAGACACATTTTACAAGGACACACTGGCTGCTCTGTTGAGATTAGATTATATGTGTTGTCAAGGGCAGAAACACGGAGATAGAACATATTACGAAAATCCAGGGGAGAAATGATGGTAACTTTTATTGGAATTGTGTTGGTGAAGGAAGCAATTAGAGGTCAAATTCTGGATTTCTATTTGAAAGTAGAACTGACAAGATTTGCTGTTCTTTAACTTGGACAATATGCGTTAGTGCTCTTTTTTTCCTTGAGGGTGAGCTGTTTGTGAAGCAGGACATTTCCCTGGCCCCTTCGTGGGTGGGAACTGGGGGGCTGAGGTGCTGGAACTAGCCAACTGCTTTGGCACTGGCAGGGGGTGAATTCCACTCACTTGGACCTGCTGCACTTCATCCCTCATGGGACGGGGAACATGCAGGTGAGTGGGCGCAGGAGCTGGGCCTAGTGCTTTTGAGTGCTGGCAGGAGCAAAACTCCATGCGGACCCCCCGACAGCATCTAGGGGGATGCCCGTGACCCCGGAAGCCCCAGAAGGAGTGTTACAGTGCTCTTTTAGCTTTGCTGTCCACAGATGGTTTAAGTGTTAACAGCTCGGTGGAGGGTCCGTGTGACAGCCTTTTGCATCTGCACTCATGGCACCCGGGTTCTTGTCCAACATCCAGGAAGAATGAGACCACGTGAACAAATTGAAGATGGTAAATGTGGTGGATTTTATTGCTGATAAAAGTGGCTCTCAGCAGGAGGGGGAGCTGAAAAGGGGACAGAGCGGGAAGGTAATTTTTTCCTGAAGTCTAGCTGTCCCTGGCTGTATTCCTCTTTGAACTTACATTGTCAAGCCATCCCTCTGAAGTCAAGCCACCTCTCTGCAGCACATCTAGCTGCTTCTCTTCTCTCTACCAGCTGAGGCTGGGGTTTTTCTGGGTGCAGGATGGGGACATGGGACGAGCCATGGGTGGTATTGGAAAAGGCAGCATTTGAGTGGGAAAACAGGAATGAAAGTTTTCTCTTTGGGCTTTGGTTCCAGGTTTGAGGGTGGGGCCCTTGCTGGGGACCCACCCTCTTCTGCCCAGAATTTCCCTGTCTCCTATCTCTATCATTTACATGGCGAGCAAGCAGTCTTCAGCTTCTCTAGCCAATACCTGGGAATCTAAAGCTGCAACACTTACAGTTATGTGACCCTAGAACCATGTGTGAAACAGTAACTGAAATTACCTTTTATGATTACAGCCTATCCTGTGGATTTCAGGATACCAGGGTATCTTGAGAAGACATGAACAGTTCTAAAGAGCCGCCTGTTACCAACCACAAGAGCCAGGCTTGTTTCAAGAGTCAATGTTCAGGATAGGACAAGCTAACATTTTCTTCTAGTTCCAGTGTGGTTTAGAAGTTCAGATTCCTCTTATAAATCTTCTGGAGGATCCTTTAAGCTACAAGAGGTTTCTAGTTGAAGGTATAATCATTTGCAAATAAAGTTGAATTCTGAGATAAATTTTGAAGAAAGTGAGAAGTTGATCTACCTTCACATTCAGGGAATTCTTGTCTCTCTAGATGCTTTTCTTCAAGCGTATACTCTATCATATGCACGTTCATCTTGGCTCTACCTAGCTGCACTTCCTAGCTCAACCTCTTCCTCATAATTTACTGTATTAAATAGAGTATCACAATGACCAAAATCATATTTGACCTGCAAAAGAAGCTACCAGAAGTAAATGTTTGTGATTGATGGTGACATAATAGTTTGTTATTTTTTGGCAGATAACTGTAGTGCCCAGAAATTACACCTTTTGTGAAACCATTCATTGCAAGTGGATGCATGGTTCTGTTGAGCACAGTTACTACATCTAAATGACCACATATTTATCAACAAATGTTTACTGAGTGTTTATCATGTTCCAGGCCTATGCTGGAATGGAGCCACAGCTACAACGAGACAGTAAAAAAAAAAAAAGATGACGTGATTAATTGGGGAGTATTCCTGGGAATACTCATAAGGGACAGGGAATGGTGGATGAGGAGGAGAAGGACCAGCAAGTGGATAGCATCAATCAAAGTCCCACAGAGGATAACTTTGGATCAATTCCCTAGGGGAGCTCTGGGAACTCCAGAGAGCTTCCCAATAGGGGTCACACCTCAAAATTGTCTTGACCTTGCGGCAACAGACCTGTTCCTGGAAGAATGTGAATTCCAAGGCACTTCCAGCTCTCTCATTCAGGCAGGCAGTGTGGGTTCCAGAAGCCTAAAAAGGCACAGGTGCTTGATGTTGGAAATAAAAGCACACCTGGAATCCTGTGAGCATGAACATGGTAAAGTGATGAAAACAGATATGAGTAGAGTACTGACAGTGTCCTCTTCAGACTACTCAACATACCACTCAGAGCCATTCATACCACACATCAGATTTACTCCACATGGGCTGGGCAGGCAAACTCACACATAGAATATGTTCCTTTCAGGATGAATTGCTGCCTTTCTCAGTGTGGAAGGTGTCTGATGTAAAAAAGCTGGCGCCAAGTGCCTGATTGGTCTCCGTGAGAGATGATACCACATTGAAAGCTCAGCTTCTGTCTCTGCTGCCGACTGGTTGGACATTCAGCAGTATTAGTAGTTATATCAGCCTTGTTGAGAGAGAGCTCATGCTGTTGGGCCCATGAATAACCTCCATCTCTGCTGCAATGGCAAGCGGATCTACTGTGCTAGTACTGGGGTGGTCAAGGACAGACCCTGCCTGACATCTACAGGATAAGATATCCTATCCACAGGCTGTCCATCACACGTCTGCACGGATGCTGTCTAGCAGACATTAACATGCAGTGCAAATGTTCACAGATTGTGTGTCCATTCTTACACATCTATCTACATGCTTCTTCCCTAACTTCCTTAATCATGTGCACATTCATCTTGGCCCTACCTAGATGTAGTTCTAGTTCAACTAGTTCCTCATAATTTACTGTATTTAATAGAGTATCACAAAGACCAAAATCGTATTTTGTGTCACTTGTGTCTTTTGTAGTGTCTTTTGTGTCACTACAAAGAAATACCTGAGGTTGGGTAATTTACAAATAAAAGAGATTTATTTGGCTCATGGTTCTGGAGGCTGTACAAGAAGCATGGCACAGGCATCTGCATCTGGCAAGGACCTCAGGCTTCTTCCATTTCTGATGCAAGGCATTTGGGAATTGTGTCACATGGCAAGAAAGGGAGCAAGGTAGTGAAGAGGGAGGTTTCTGGATTTTTTTAAACAATTAGTTTGAGAACTCACTCATTACTGTCAGGACAACAGCAAACCATTCATGACAGCCGCCCCCATGATCCAAACATCTTGCATTAGGGATCAAAGTTAATTTGTTTGGTGGGTCCAAACAAACCCTATCCAAACCATAGCACTCCCTAAGATTTTTCACTAGTTTTCCAGTCTTGGTGCTTCCAGGTCTCTGACCAATTAGCCAAGCTTTTTGATACTACATAGGCATTCATACAGATCCTTACTAGTCTGGTCCCTGAATAATACAATTAATTATGGCAGATGACTACAACTAATTGTAGGTCTAATTGCATTAGCTATACCAGTTATGGTATTTTCTCCAAGACAAATGCATTTTTTCAGCAGTCATCAATAAGAAGGATCAGAAGCTTTCATTCTAGAAGTACACGCAGAAGTCTGTTGTCTAACAATATAATCCAGAGGATATAATGAAGGTTACTGCCTCTGCATACTCTAAGTCTTTGAGTGAATTGCTTATTTCTACCATTCCACCTGGACTGTAGTGGCATTTCTGATTTATTGTTGTTAGATACAGTTACAAGGTCTTGCACTTGACTTTTTCTACTATGAATGTCATTACCATTGGTCAAAGAATCAATGTAAGGGTTCTGTCAACTGCTATATATACTTATCCTGTGTATGTATACAAGGAACATGGAAATGTGATTGGCTGGATCTGTAGGCTATGGACACACTGTGAGATAGACTCAAGTCAGGACTCCATTTATTATCTGGTCTCCTTAGGCCTCCACTGTTTTAAGGGTACCATGGTGATGTTTTGGAAACTCCCCATATTAATGCTAGCTTGAACTTTTACACTAAAAGTATAGGAAAAATGTGGGTTTCCCCTGTTTCTCAGTGTAAAGTTACTTGGGTAAATGTCCATAGATTTATTTGAGGAAGCCCAGGGGAGTTAATATTGTGTATCCTTTCTGTGACACTGTAGGATCCTTTCTCAGGTAGATTTGGTTTTTTCTTTAAACAATGGTCACTACACCTGAGAAATGGCTCAGGCTTGGAAATTAGGGAATGGAAAGTGACTTATCCATTAGTACAGCTGACATCAGTCTTCTGTTCATCTGCTTTTCATTTAAAAAATGCAGTGATCTATATCAAACAATGCCCTTGTTGTCTGCCGATGTGCCTTGTTTTAGAAATACCATGGTTTATTAGATACTACCATAGATAACTGCAACTTTGAGGCCTGCAAGTAACTCTGTCTACCTTTTCCCTGTGATTAAAAGCTGCCATCTGGCCTCTGCTATTTCAGATCCTTCCCCGCTGATACAAGAAAGTCAGTTCCATCACAGCATCTCTTACTATCAATCCCAGCCTACTAGAAACAGTAACAAATGAGCTTCTTGATGATGCCAGTGTCCTCCTCACTAATGCATTCCTTAACAGTTAGTGAAAGGAGTGTCTTCCAGGACTATGCAGGGAACATGGTCATTTGGTGGATTCTTAGGTCTTATGTAACTATCTTGTTCACCTCTCTGAGCCTGCTAATCTCTTGCTCAATACTCTGCCCAGGCATTTTAACCTCAATTAATATGAGTCATTTTTTTTCTAAGTTTCTAGGGATAAACCAAGCAAAATTTATTAGGATTGACTGTGGATTTCCCTGCTAGGGTGTTGGGTTATGGGAGCATGTCCCCAGATTAAAAAATTCTCCCTTACCCAGCTTATAGTCCACTTTTCTGGTTCAGTACCTTCGGGATCCACTTCTAGGCATGTTGTTTCAGATCTTGCCCATACCTATGAGATAGATCCTGGATCTCCCTCAATGAATAATTCCTTTTCTCCTTTAGCAGATGTAGTACTCTCCCAATCAGATCATGCAAGAATAATAGGGAGGTGTGGAACCATTCTAAAAGGCGAGTGTAATCTTGCAGAGCATTGATCACAGTTGAGGTTTCTGCACAGTGTTTAGGCAAGAGGAAGCTGATGTTCTGTAGGTAGAACTGAGGTACTTTTTCAGGCTCAGGAGTTTAGGGGCATTGGGAGTTTAATAATTTTGTATGTATTCCAGGAATTTCCATTCCATCTCAGGATCCCACGCCTTCTCTATCGGGATCCTACGTTTAGCATAAGAAACTTGCCAAAATATTAATCAGCCTTCTTTGCAGGTTTGCTACTCTCAATCTCAAGTTTTGGTTCTGCTCTTCAGGACCATCTTATATGCAGCTACAGATGATGATGTTCTCTTTAAATGCTGCCGTGGAGAACTTATAGCTTTCACATTATGTTCGGAACTGGTAATTTGCTGACCTAAAATTGGAATTTTCTTTCTTCAGTCCACTGATGGCAGTTAATAATCACAAATCCCACAGATCTTATAGCTACCATAATCACCATATATCTCAAATACTAGATATTAAACAATCTAGTACATCTTTTTCCTCTTGTGTTCCATCCCAATTCACCACGCGTGAAAGTTTAAGCAATGGTCCTGGGGTTTTGTCACTTTGTTTACCATCAACAATGAGATTCCTGTTGCCATCTAGCCAGTGAGTCATCCAAACACTGAATTCTATATTGACTATCAGCTTTCAGTATCATTTCTGGTACTAACTTTCTTAGGTTGAGTTCTCCAGTAGCAAATTCTGAGTTAAGGGTTTGTGTAAAAGCGATTGATAAAGTATTCTTAAGAAGACTGTAAAGGAGTGGAAAAGTGAGGCAAGAAATAAAAGAAGTCATGCAAGGGTGAGTCCTGTGATGAAGAACTTTGAATCATTCCTGCAAGGAAGATCAAGAGACAGTGTAGCCACACCTCATAGCTATCATGACCATGGGTAGTAAGTTGGAGTGTTTATACATCTGAAATGGAGTCATCGATGATAACAGTTGTCACTGCTGGGAAATACTTTCCCAGGCCACTCCTTGTGTGCCGAGGCCAAGAGTACTGGGATCCTGAGGTTAGTCCTCTGGCAAAGATATATGGCTAGTGGCTGATGAAAGTGAAAACGTGCTGGTGGACATAGCCAGTGTGAATGAAAATGTAAGGAGGTATACAGGACTGGGGAGGAGCACCAAAAGTGTCTTCTAGAGAGATGTTAATGGCAGACAATCAATAATCATCAGAGGTAATGATATTTTTTGATAATGTTGGATAACATAGATAATACCATTAGCCTACTGCCTCCAAGAGATTAGTCTCCAGAGAAAATTTTTAGTTGTCCTAAAATTACCAGATGATTTGTCTCACTGTTTAAGTCTCACAGCTACTATTTTTTCTTCGTGACAAGATATCAAATATTCTCACTACTACTCAAACTCTCTTCTTCTTTTTTTGTCCTCCTCCTCCTCTTTTTTTTTTTTTTTTTTGAGAGAGGGTCTCACTCTGTTGCCCAGGCTGGAATGCAGTGGCGCAATCTCAGCTCACTGCAAGCTCCACCTCCTCGGTTCACGCCATTTTCCCACCAGGCGCCCGCCACTACGCTCAGCTAATTTTGTTTTTGTATTTTTAGTAGAAACAGGGTTTCACCGTGTTAGCCCGGATGGTCTCAATCTCCTGATCTTGTGATCTACCCCCTTTGGCCTCCCAAAGTGCTGAGATTACAGGCATGAGCTACCATGCCCGGCCCTTGTCCTTAGTTTTATTTAATGTATCCATTAAAGAAATTTTGGAAATGACCAATCACTGATCATATTGTGGACATTTTGGTGTTTTTCCTCTGTCTTAGCCCATTTTGTGTTGCTGTAACAGAATACCACAGACTGGGAAGTTTATAAATAAAAGACATTTATTTCTTACAGTTCTAGAGGCTGTGAAGTCCAAGGCTGAGGGACTCACATCTGGTGAGGGTCTCCTGCTGCTTCATCCAAGGAAGAAAGTGGAAGGGCAAGAAAATGTGAAAGAGCAAGAGAGCAAGGGTGGGCCGAACTCACTTTTATAACAAGCCTACGCTGTGATAACTAAAACATTCTGAGATAATGATATTCATCCATTCCTGAAGGCAGAGCCCTTATGACTTAACCACCTCTTAAAGGTCTGACCTCTCAACACTGTTGCATTGGGGATTAAGTTTCTAACACGTGAACTTTAGGGGAAACGTTAACACGATAGCAGCCTCCTAATTTTTTTTTTTTTTGCAGATAAATTTTAAATAATTTTATTTTAAAAAGTATTTTCAAATGGTTATCATTCTTCCAAAACAACTTTACTACTATGGATAAATCATTCAAGAAAAATATAATGAGCCCTTTATATATACTTGACAATGTCCTAGCCACTGTGAGGTTACAGTAATGAACAAGGCAAAAACACTTGACCTCTGCTTGGTGAAGAAAGATAATAAACTAATATATACTGTGTTAAATGGAGAAAAATAGATATGCAGGTTGAGGAGAAAAGGAGTACTTTGTGCCTATGCCTGTGTGTGTGTTGTTTTCAGAGAGTGGTCTGGTAAGGCCTCATGATCAGGAGGTAGTGAGAAGAGGTCTGAGGTGAATGTACTATGTGGAGGGAATAGCAAACACTTTGAGATAGGAATATGTTTGATGGTTCAAAGAACATCTAGAAATTGGTGTAGGAATTGAAATTGTTGGCTCAAATGGAGTGATCCAGGAGGAGAGTTCAAATTATAGCAGTTGTGACCAGAATGGAGTGTGGGTAGCTGAATAACCAGGGCCTTGGGAGCCATTTTAAAGACTTTGGGTTTTATTCTTGAGATGAAGGTCGTGGGAAAATTTGAAGAAGGGGAGAGTCATGATCTGACTCACATTTTAAAAAACTCAATCTTATTGTTTCATGAAAAAGAGACTGTAGGGCGCAAAGGGAGAAATACAGAGACTAGTCAGGAGGCTGTTGCAGTAATCACAACAAGACCAGGATGCTATCAGTGGAATAGTGAAAACAGGTCAGATTCTGGAAAGAAAATATGCACATATTTGCCAGAAATGCTAATAGGATTTACTGATAAATGGTATGGATTAGATATGGAGTTTATAATTTGGGAGGAATATTTTATATTTTTATTCATCTCTAATTCCTATTCCCTCTAATGTATCAATTTAACTTCAGGAAAAAATTTTCTCTCTAGGTAATTGAATTACTGTGAGGAACGCTAAAACTCCAGACATTTCCATGGGTTACCGATAGTCATAGTGACAGATTACCATGCAACATAGGTTTAGTCAGAGTGAGGGCTACACGAAAAAGTAAGACTCATCCCTGGCGCTGATGGACTATTGGCTTGCTGACAATAAAAAATAGGTAAGACTAAGGCATGTCGTATATGACATAATATATTTGAAGACATGTCCATATGTAAAATTATGGAAATCTCTCTCTCTCTCTCTCTCTGATTTCCCCAGACTCTAAGTACAATACCAATTCAGAAATAAAGAAAAATCGATCTGGGTTAACGTCCAGTCACTGAAAGACTTACCAAGGAAGTACTTTAGCTTACAAGGAAATGTAGCATATGAACGGGGAGATGGATCAACAAAAGAAGTTAGAAGTAGAAATGGGTAGAGCTTATAATGAGACAGAGATTGGCCTGATGTGAATGAATGAACAATAATAAAATAAGAGTGTGTTTTCTTGAGATAAACATTTGTGTAAATAACACTAGTTTTACAGGTATTTCCCCCAGGACTTTCTAAATAACTCAGTGATTCACTATTGGGCAAAATTTTACATATAATTTGGGGAGTTCATGAATATTCTGAAGCTAGGGGTCCATGGAACCCAGATTGTGAGCTGTTCAGAGTGTTTCAAAGCACTTTGGTTTTGCCATCAAGCAACAACTATGCTTTAAGATCCCTTTTCTCCTGAAACATTTCAACCAACTTTGCCAGAAACATTGCCAAAATTAGAACATCACAGATCTATCTGCAAGTCACAAAATAGATCAACCCTGTGACCTGAGAATAATATCTAGATCCCTAAGTTTTTCATTTTTTTGTGCGGTAAAGAGAGGAAAAGATGCTTTGGTATTCCTAAACACTTGACTGGATTTCCTGTATAGACTGAGTGTGAATTTAGGAGGTGTTGAGTGCATTGTTATCCATGCATAGATGCAGTTGCCCAGTGAAATATGCTTACCTTAGAGTGGAGATGAGCAAGGACATTTGAGGTAAGATGTGGAAAGAGACATCAATTAACAGTTTTAAGGAATAAGCTAAAAAATGAAATTCAGCTTTTCTGCACCATAGAATTCTGCAAGTAATCACCAGAGGCATCAGGGTATTGACTGTGAGGGCAACAAGTCATGGTTGTTTTCTCTCTAGAACATTACATATTACCTATGAGCCATTTATTTATTTATTTATTTACCTCTTCCAGGATGATTAAAATGTACCCTTTGTATCTCTGGTCACAGGCACAAAATAATAATGTCTTGGTAAGCCGTGTGCTCTGGAAACCCTGCAAGCAAGCAGAGTCAGGTAGAATTGACATAGCTGAACTGGTAGCTGTCAGTGAAATGTGGGTTGACCTCCAAGGGTGTAAGTGTCACTGTAGCAAAGCACTTTGTGAGCAGAGTGAGATGAACAGCAATTATCTCTTTCAGAATAGCAATCTTGGGGACAGTCATTTTCTCTCTGATTTCTGGGTTGAAAACTGCACTGCACACTTCAGAGAGATGCCTTGAGTTTTATGTTGTGCATTATACTTTTGCATGGCACCCTGTGTAGGTGTCCAGATGGCAACCAGGTGAAATTGGTCTGAGCCAACACAAAGCAGCAGATTGCATTGATTTGCCTAACATGTTAAGAGAAAAAGGTATTGTGACTGTGCCTACACGATTTACACTGTCATATGCATAAAATGGTTAAAGAACTGTGGTCTTGGGAATTAGGCAGATGTATATTCTGTTTTGGGCTTTGCCACCCACTAGTTACTTACTAGCACTGGCTTCTTGAGTACTGACTTCTTTATCTCAGAAATGGAAATAAGAATACTCATTCCTGAGGTTGTTTTGGGGATAAAACAGATAATTTATATCTGAAACTCTTAGCAGAATGCCTAATATGTAAGTAAGATCTCAATATGTGTGACTTTTCTTGTCAGTCTGATCTTGAACTTAACCTTACTACTCTGGTTACTACAAATGCTCTTCCCCAGATCTTCTACCTTTCTAGGTACCGCTAAGACTGCACAGGACTCTCTTCTTTATTCTCTGGGCAGCTCTTGCAGCAGCAGCAATTTCATTCCTGCTACTGTGACTTGTACACAGGTGAGACAAGAAAACTCCTTGTAACTCACAACCAGGGCTTCATGGAGGCAAGTGAATTTTTAGTCTAGTTTCTCAAGCTGCAGCTTGGATCAATTTTCCCCATGAAAATGGCACTGCTAACATTTTGGCACAAACTTTTTCTATGTATGACTACATTTAGAAAATCACAGTCATGTTGTCTACACTGGCTAGGAACCTGCTTTTTCTAATTTAAAAATTGTAAGCATTTTCTAACGTCATGAAATATTCTTTCAATTTAATTTAAAATGAGTTGTCCTGTTACATTTTTCTAAAATTGGAGACATCTTTATTTTAAAGTAATATGTGACAAACAGTCTCTCATCTCACTACTCAAAAATAATTGCTGTTAGGAATTTCATTTGATATCTTTCAAGACATTTCTGCAAGTATAAACCTATAATGAATGCATTTTACATAAATGTAGCTATACCACACATTGTATTCCATATCTGCTTTTTTAATTCAACAAAATATTGTAGGTATCTCTAAAAGCTAAATAGTATTTCATTATATGGATACATCACTATTTATTCATTCAATCTCTTATTAGACATTCTCATTCTTTTCAATATATTTTATTATGCAACATTCGACAAACATATTTATGTATCATATTTGTTTACTCACATTCTTCTTTCTTTCTTTCTTTCTTTTTTTTTTTTTGAGATGGAGTCTCACTCTGTCACCCAGTCTGGAGTGCAGTGGCGTGATCTGGGCTCACTGCAAGCTCTGCCTTCCGGGTTCACGCCATTCTCCTGCCTCAGCCTCCTGAGTATCTGGGACTACAGGCACCTGCCACCACGCCTGGCTAATTTTTTGTATTTTCAGTAGAGACGGGGTTTCACCGTGTTGGCCAGGGTGGTCTCGATCTCCTGACCTCATGATACCCCCACCTTGGCCTCCCAAAGTGCTGGGATTACAGGTGTGAGCCACCGCGCCCGGCCACACTCTTATTTCTTTAAGATAAATGGTGAAAAATGGAATTGTGGGATCAAATGCACATTTTAAATGTTGGTACAAATATCCTTCCAGAAATGTTGAATATTTTATATTTCCTTTTAAAATGCATGAGATGTTCCATTTCCCCATACCTTTACCAGAATGAGACTAGTGTTTTTTTTTTTTTTTTTTTTTTTTTTTTAAATTTCTTGTTAAACTTAATATATCTTTGTAAGCTGTCCTAATTTCTTATTGGAATTTAACAGTGTATATGTTAGAGCCGAATATTTGGCAAAATAATGCAACGGATTGTGTTGATATTCTTTTAATGTAATTTAAAATGAGTTGTCTTGTTATATTTTTCTAAAAGGGGAGACATCTTTATTTTAAGGTAATATTCTTTACAGTCTCCTCTTTCTACAACATCCATGGGAAAATATTTTCTAAGCTCTAGACCACAGACAAAAATATCAAAGTCGTAAACTTTGCTGAAACAATGGCTGAATTTCTCTGCAAATGTTTATTCTATTCCTGTAATAGGCAAAAAGTTGCGTACCAGACAACTTATTAACCTAGCTTCCATGAAAGAATTGTGACTCATTTTAACATTTTAGGCTAAGGGAGAAATTGTCTCCGTAGGTTAACTTTCAAGGACTTTACTGAAGACACTTGGAAAATTCCAGAGCTCAGTTATTTCTTCCAGACATGCTATGTAAGATGCATTTATTTTGTCTGCTACTATACTTACCTAGAGACCTCATTATCTGGGAATGTGCCATGGCTCTGTGACTTGAAGTCCTGAGGGAAATATTTTCACCCACCATCCTATCAGCCTCTCAGTTTTGAAAGTGGAATGTGAATCAGAAATTTATACTCTAGTCTTCAATTTGTAAAAAGATAGTGCATAGATAAAATGAAAAAAGTAAGTGTATGAAAAAGCTCTTGCCCTTATCTCCAGCATGCTAAGTGATATGTGAGGCTTTAGCCACTGCTGTAAGGAGTTGACATGTTCAAATTACGGAAAAGTCTGCTCAGTAAAAAGAGTATTTTAATAATTCTGGCCATCAGATGAGTACAGGAACTATATGAAAATCCTCTAAAAGTGCCTGCAGGAGATGTCATTTGATGACATATAAGTGTCAGCAGTCAATTAAAGGGTTACCCCAGTCATTACAGAATGTAAGCCAACTGTGACACATGACAGATCCCTGGGGACATGGTAGTTAGAAGTGTTTCCTTCCTTCCTTTCTTACTTTCTCTGTCCCTCCCTCCCTCCTTCCTTCCCTCCCTCCCTTCCTCTCGCTTCTTCCTTCCTTTTTTCCCTGCTTCCTTCCTTCCTTTCCCTCCTTCCTTGCTTCTTTCCCCCCTTCCTTCCCTCCTCCCTTCCTCCCTTTGAGTCAATTCATATTTGCCAGTTAGGGATATTAAAACATTGTTTTTATCTTTTCACATTTTAGAAGAGCTGTAAATAAATTTTCTTTTCAGAACTGAGATTTGCTGAGTCTTTAGTATAATAGCCAAGAAATTTAAAAAGGAGAAAAAGCCCATTTTGACAATTATATCAGCAAGTTTATATTGTGATTCCAAAGTATAATGTCCATGGCACAGAATGGCATTTATCACATCATGCTTTCCACTGGGTTGTCCTCTTTGGGCTGGAACATTATTTTATTCCTGTGTTTATCTTTCAAGAGCATCTTGCATAGACTAAAACATCAATATATTATTTTAAGAAATATGTCTAATGGTTGAGCGATGTATGGTTTAAAAACAATGTAGCAACTAGAAAGCTATTCTTAGAGAAAGGAGAGGGAGGGTAGTTAATGAGAAGACCTCCTTTAGAGAAAAAGAATCTTGGTAGGCATAAGGGGAATGAATAGGGAAATTAAAAAAAAAATTGAGTGGAAGACTTAACCGAAAGAAGTTGCAGTAAAAGAGTTTAAACTTGATAGTTCTTAGAAGCTTTTTAGGAGTTCCAGTGTGATACTGGAAAGAAAAAAAAAGCTTTAGTGAGAGTAGAGATTAATGATGATCCTTAGAAGACTAGTATCTTTTTTAACATAATAGTAGAGACAGTTGATCTCTCATTCATTCCCTTAACTTCAGGGACATTCCAGTATTCAAAGATCTCTCTTGGTGATCACGGTTCTTCTGAGAGACAGAACCAGGTATAGGTATGTAGATACATAAGAGGAGATTTACTAGGGTAATTAACTCAAATGATTATGGAGGCTGAGAAGTCCCATAACAGTCTGCCTGTAAGCTGGAGACCCTGGGATACCAGTAGTATGGCCCAGTCCAAATCCAAAAGCCTCAGAATAAAGGAAACTGATAGTGTAATTCTCAATCCGAGGCTGAAAGCCTGAGACCCAGGGCCTCTGGTTTAAGTCCTGGAGTCCAAAGACCGGAGATTCTGAGTTCTAACATCTAAGATGAAGGAGAAGAAGGGTGTTCTATCTGCAGGAGAGAAGGAAAAGCTAATTTGCCTTTCTTCTGCCTTTGTGTTCTATTTGTGCCTGCAGCTGATTGGTTGGTGCTCACACGTGTTGAGGGTGAATTTTTTTTTTTTTTTTACTCAGTCTACCAATTCACATCCCAATCTCCTCTGCAAACACCCTCACAGATATACCCAGAAATAGTGCTTTACCAGTTCTCCACATCATTCTTAATCCAGTCAAATTTACACCTAAAATTAACCATTACAATTCCACTCCTTGTTAACTTGTACCCATATATATCTCCTTAAACTATACTTAATCTCCAAATGAAGACAATAAAGGTAATAGTTTCACTAAACAGGATATGACTATCCTAAATACAACAAAAAATGAAACAATCCCTTCCCCAGAAGAGGAGGTAAATTTCTTGGGTGATGTTAACTCTTCTTCTGATATCCCATTATTTAAATACCATGGTATAAAATGAACAATTCTCAAATACTGTTATAAAGTCAATAAATCTTTTGTTACATAATAAAGGAATAACAGGAATGAAAACAAAGATATTTGCTTAAGTGTATACACACACACACACACACACATACATGCGTGCACGCAAACCTATTCTTGACAAAATAAGGAGAAAATACTCATGACAATAACAATCTTCATTTCTTTAACTGGTCACATGGTCATAGCTGGTATTTATAAGCAAAACTCTGTAAAATATTTGAAGAGGTTTATTCTGAGCCACATATGAGGACAATACACAATAGGCTGTCTGTAAACTTGAGGAGCAAGGAGAGCCAGTCTGAGCCTCAAAACTGAAGAACTTGGAGTCCCATGTTTGAGGGCAGGAAGCATCCAGCATGGGAGAAAGATGTAGGCTGGGAGGCTAGGCCAGTCTCACCTTTTCATGTTTTTCTGCCTGCTTTATATCTGCTGGCAGTTGATAAGATGGTGCCCACCAGATTAAGGGTGGGTCTGCTTTTCCCAGCCCACTGACTCAAATGTTAATCTCCTTTGGCAACACCCTCCCAGACACACCCAGGAACAGTCTTTGCATCCTTCAATCCAATCAAGTTGACACTCAGTATTAACCATCACAGGTGGGAATCACTACCCTTCATCTTTCCAGTCTTTGATGGTGGCAGTAATCTCTGCCATCTCTCTAGGGATGTGTTATTGTTTTTTATATACTATTTTCCTAGGTAGAAGAAGCTGTAATGGCTTCCATTTGTCCTTTCCCACCAATGTCACTCTCACTCCATAAATTAGGGAACCGCATGGCAATTCTGCCAACAGCTAAGTACAACCAGCTTTCTGTGTGTTCCACTTCCATGGATTCAACCAACTACCAATCAAAAATATTTTTTAAAGAGGATGGTTACATCTGTACTGAACACACAGAGACTTCTGTCCTTGTGATTATTTCCTAAATAATGCAGTACGACAACTACTTATATAGGATTTACATTGCATTAGGTATTGTAAGTAATCTAGAGATGACTTAAAGTATACAAGAGGATGTGCATATACTTATATGTAAATACTATACCATTTTTTACTAGGGACTTTAGTATCCATGGATTTTGCTATTCTTAGGGGGTTCTGGAACCAATTTCTCATAGATGCGAAGGGATGACTGCATGTCCATTCCAATTATGCGTTCTGGAACTGGAGAAATAACCACAGAATGAATCTGGAGACACATTGAGTCAGACCTGCACTAAAAATCCATTGATCGCCTGACCGCTATAAGCCCCTACTCTAACTGGAGGGCCACAGTGACATTTCAGGTCTCTTAGAATCAATGTCAGTTCATAGTCAGTGTCCTGGAGTCTCTGAAAGGTCTGATTATTTCCTTTTTCCCAATGCGTTGTTACCTTGGTAAAAGGTCATAGGTCCACTTGGAGAAGGATGGAAGAAATATTAACAGTATAAATTTTCAGTAGTATACCAAGGTCCTTCCTGTAGGGGATCTGGCCTCCCCTTTATTCAAGGGTTCTGTGTCTGAAAACTGGCTCAAAACTGGAAATTGATTGAAGGATCATGATTCTCTGATTTTATGATTCGAGTTAAATTTTTGTTTGCTTGACCTGAAAGTTCTCTGCTTATACAGATCCAGTAAGAATTTAGCAGGCTTTCTATCTATTTCACTTTTTAGGAATATAATAATTATCTAGTTAATGCCATATATCTACATGAGTCATACTATTCTGATTATTGCTTTGCCTCTCCTGTCCATTATAGTAACTATTATTATGTCTACTTTGCCTTTGACAGTTGAATGCTGCTACTTGGTCCCTGCCATCCCAGGATCTAATTTCATTTGAATTTTCATTTCATTTGAGTTTTCCAATTGAGTGACTGTTGTTCTCACTGTGAGGTTCAGCCTATGAAAAAAGCAATCAAGAAGCTCTTTAGGAATGCTGGATCTCCCCTCAAAAATCTACTTATTAAAGTATTGGTGAAAGGTCTATCTTCTATACTCTTCCCGTGTGGGTGAGTAGGTTTTAAGTGATAAATACATGCTAGCATTCAAGTCTCCCTAAGCCTTTGAGTCCCTTCATCTATGATGAACCAAGGGAGAACAGGCATTACCAACTCACTCATGGTGGGCCATCTTTTGATCAGTGTTTCAGCTAAGCAACCGAACAAAGTATTAGTACCTTTCCTAATTCCCTAAGCTGCAAAATTAAAGGCAGAATCTCTGCTTAGTGGGCCATGTCAATAAATATGACCTGATCCAACCTTACATTCCTTCCACCATTATCCCACATTTTAAATATCCATTTTCATACTGGATATCTGTTGGTATAAATTAGAAAACACAAGGGGTTCTTTTGGAGTGAAGTGTGCCTCCTCTAGGGTCACACTTTATACCTTATCCTTGAGGGCCTGCTAGGATTTGAGTTTAGTTGTAGGTCTAAAAGCAAAGTATGATGGTGGGGGTGGGTCTTGTTGAGAATCATCATTGTCTTTCTTGACACCTCAGAGAAGACCGTTACTGCTTCCCCAGGCAATGCAGGGTTAATCTCCTTAGACACAGGGTTAATATCCTTGTGGGTGGGGAAGACATTGCTAACTGGGGGTGTGGAGGCCATATTCACTGGCAAACAAGACTTATCAGATTTTCAGCCTTATCAGGGTCTTCCCAGACATCCTCATCCCAACTTACAGGATCTCCTTATTTCCCAACCAATGCGCTTACTGTAATAGTAGACTCTGTGAGGCTGTGAGTTCAACTTTTATTATAATTCAACCAATTGCATAATGAGGCCTTGTGTTTAGTTTTCAGCATTTTTTAGCCCAGTGGCTACTGGAGAAAAGATTCTTTCTTGAGGTACACATAGAAGCTCTTAGGGTATCATGCAGAGCTGGAGCCAGGAATTCTGATCCCTGAGTTACTCCTTTTCTTTCATCACTTTGTCCAGCAAGATTAGGAGCAGCCAACCAATGTAACTATATTCCTTAGTTTTCCACAAAGATTTAAAAGTATCATATTCAGAGTCACCAAGTTCCTTGCCTCTTATAAGTGGTCGATTAGAAATATACAATGCAGTATTTTGCTTATCTCTATAAACAGTTTATGCCTTGGATTATAAGAGCTTTCTTTATTATTGGAAGTAGAATCTTTAACATTTTTAGGTATAATTAGATTTGAGAGCTAATTCCAGAAACCCCAAAACCGTTTAAGAAAAGACATCCTTAAAATTCCATTCGTCTAGAACCACTCCTAGTACCAAAATATGAATTAGTCAGGGTTCTCCAGAGATAGAACAAATAAGATACATACATATACACACACACACACACACACACACACACACATATATATATACACACACATATATTTGGAGAAATAAGGAAAATTTATCAGGATAATTGGCTCATGTGAGTATGGAGGCTGAGAAGTCCCATGACAGGCCATCTATAAGTTGGAGACTGATATGGTTAGGCTTTGCGTCCCCACTCAAATCTCATCTTGAATTGTAGTTCCCATAATCCCCACATGTCATGGGAGGGTCATGGTCGGGGGTAATCAAATCATGGGGGTGGGTTTTTCTTGTGCTGTACTTGTGATAGTGAATAGTCTCATGAGATACGATGGTTTTATAAAGGGCAGTTGACCGGACACGCTCTTTTGCCTGCCACCATGTGAGATGTGCCTTTGTTCCTCTTTCGCCTTCTGCCATGATTGTGAGGCCTCACCAGCAGCGTGGAACTGTGAGCCCATTAAACCTTTTTCTTTATAAATTACCCAGTCTGGGGTATTTCTTCATAGCAGTATAAAAATGAGCTAATACAGAGACCCTAAGATATTGGTAGCATAATTCAGTTGAAGTCAAAAAGCCTCAGGATAATAGAAGCTGATAGTGTAATTTTGAGACTGAGGCTGAAGGCCTGAGAAACTGGGGACCTCTGGTTTAAGTCTCAGAATCTAAAGGCTGGAAAGCCCGGAGTTCTGATGTCCCAGGCCAAAAGAAGAGTGTCCCAGTTCCAGGAGCAAGGATGAGAAAAAAAATTGTCTTTCCTCTCCCTTTTTGTTCTGTCTGGGACCACAGACAATTGGATGGCTCCTGCCCTCATTGATGAAGGATCTTCTCCATTGACATGCATGCCAATTTCTTCTAAAGATACCCCTACAGACACACCCAGAAATAATAATGCTTTACCAGTTCTCTGACCAGTCCACTGACACACATGCTAGTTTCCTCTAAAGATACCCTTACACCAGTTGTCTAGGTATCCTTTATTCCAGTCAAGTTGATACCTAAAAAGAAGATCACATTTGGTATGGAGATCTTCATGTAGTGCACAATAATGAGCAGGCTATTCATGTAAAGGTGTCACCAGGCTATTCATGTAAAGGTGTCCACTAATTTAACACTTTTTTACCTTGAAAATGAACCTCTATTCATTGTCTTAGTTTGTTGGAGTTGCCATAACAAACTATCATAGACTAGGTGTCTTACCAACAACAGAATTGCAAAGAATTGCATAGGGGAGGGGACACAAACATTCCATCCATAGCACTACTAAATCAAACAAATACAAATTTACCAAGTCTAACTCAAGAACATCCATTGAATCTGGCAAATAAGCACTAAGTAGTTTATACAAGAGTTGTTTTCTGACCTACATCACCCAAACCCTCTGCTTTTCTTAGGAGGTGACAACTAATTCAATTCTGCCTGACAGAGCACTGTAAGCTGTGGGGCTTTTTGAACAGCTGTGGAAAATGGCTAAGACACTGATTCTTAAAATCTGTTTGGGAGATTAAATAGGGATTTCATGCAGTATTTCAAGCATTTGTAAGCAATTTCTGTTTGGATGCTTTTCAACCTTCCTTTCTCGCTTATGACAATTCAGCTATAGAATATCATTGCTACAGGAAAAAAATAAAGTTTCTGGGACAGAATCTTAAATCCAAACTAAAAATGTGTTTCAAAACTGTTTCTTAATTCGAAGACAACAACTCACACCTGCATTTTTTCTCTTTCCACCTCGCTGTAATTCAGAGACATCTTGCCTGAAGAAATACTTATCACTTCTTTCCTTTGGAATTCTAGTGTTTGGAGTATTTGGGGAGAGGATGTGCAGAGTGGGAATAATGGCTGACAATGTCTTCTATGAGAAGGACAAAGTTAAAACTCTTTACCTAAAACTATAGGACTATAGTTTGAGATATATTTTTACATCAGTTGTCAATTAGAATTGTGTTTTCTTTCTGATTTGTATTGACTCTGAGATAGCTCAGTTACAGTACAGATCAGCATTCAATTTTTGACTTCACTTCAGAATATATGTTTTTATTCATGATTCCACTGATTTTCTTGCAAATTATTGAGTAAACATGTTATGCAGACATTTTAATGCTGCCCCTCCTTAAAAATATCTCTATAGCTATAGCCACGTAGGTCAAGCCTGACTATAATCATTTGTCTATTTCTGCCTTGGAGTAGTATGTATTGGGTGCTCTTTGAGTTATAGAGACTCTATCCAATAATTGTAATATTGAGTTTATTCCATGTACCAGGTCTTTTTTTCTAGTTCATCTTCATACAAACAAATTGAGGGGAAATTGCGGTTTTAATCCCTTTACAGAGGAGAAGTTGAAGTTAGAGAGGTTCAAAGTGTGTGAGGTGACAAGCGTGGCAGGTCAAGAATCACGCTCAGGTATGCCTGTGTCTAAACTTCCTGGTTTGTCACCATGATTACAGTTTCTTGATATGGTTTCAGAACAAGATATCTTTATGTTCATAGAAGAACAAATTGCTTATCATGGCAATCAAGTGTCAGTAAATTTTGGTCAGAACATATTATTTCAACTTTCCCAGGGCAAGTCTGAATTTCAGCCTCAGGAGTTTAAGTCATAGAGTAGAAATCAATGCAGCAAAAAGATAATACAGTGAAATGTCTTAATGTTTGGCTGAAAGGAAGTCACTAAACAAATATATATGGGGATTATGAGTATCTCTAGGCACTGTTTTTTTGATATTGATAATGTGTTGCTCCATGAAATGATTTATTGTTTTTTCACAAATAGTAAAACAGTTTTATTAATTTTACATATTTATTACCTAGCCGCACAGATTCACTCATCTTTTGAACATACTGTGCACATTCCTGACTGTTGCTTTTGTGAAGGCTACTTTTTTTTTTTTTTTTTGAGATGGAGCCTTCCTCTCTCGCCACGCTGGAGTGCAGTGGTGTGATCTCAGCTCATTGCAACCTCTGCCTCCTGGGTTCCAGCAGTTCCCCTGCCTCAGCCTCCCGAGTACTAGGACTACAGGCACACGCCACCACACCCAGCTAATTTTTTGTATTTTTAGTAGAGACGGGGTTTCACCATGTTGGCCAAGATGGTCTCAATCTCCTGACCTCATGATACTCCTGCCTTGGCCTCCCAAAGTGCTGGGATTACAGGTGTGAGCCACTGCACCCAGCCCGTGAAGGCTATTTTCTTCATGTTTATATCCCCTGCTCCTCTTTGCTTCCCTGAAAATTTTCGTAGCTCTTCTCATGTCTCAGATCCTATATTGTACCCACCCTACTGTCCTCAGTTTTTGACATCTAATGGGATTTCTATGCCACTTACTTGGTATTTATATTATATTGTTTTATATACACACATATCTTTTTTATATTTTGAAATGACTTTAAACATTCAGAAAGTTATGAGAATAGTATGAACTCTTGTATGTTCTTTACCCAGAATTACCAACTGTTAATATCATCAACCACAAAGAAGCAAAAGAACGGACTATAATGCAGTAGGACAAAGCATTAATTGGGATCTTGGAACTTGCAGTTTGGATGACACAGATTGGGTTGAGCTAAATTGTGTTTCAAAGAGAGGGAGGAGAGAAAGAGTTTTTAAGAGAAAATCAAAAGGAAACTAAGGGGGATTACAAAGGATTACCATTGGTGAAGGTGGCTGCCTTAGTACATGAGTCCAAAGTTCATTGATTATCGCAGTTCAGGAGCCGCAGTGCTGGCAAAATTCAGCTGTTTTCCAGGATATTGTGATCATTGTAGCTGGGCCCAGTTCAAGGGTTCAAGGCAACTTTTGTTGTTGTTGTTGCTTTTTTTGTAAGTTGGCAGGACATTCATGCAGTCCTTCTTAGAATGGCTTCCTGACTCCATTTTAGAACTCAGAACCAGAATGACACCATTTTGTGTATTATATTTCACATTTCTCCCTTTTGATCAAGAGCTAATATAAAGAAGCATTACTGATCAATTATTGGTTGGTCAGGCACAAATTTGTTGCTTCCCTTGGAGCTAGAAGCACCTGTTTCTAGACTGTCGTGTTCCAAGAAGAAGGTTTGCTGAAAGTCATTGTGCATCCAGGCTTTAGATATTGGCCAAATTTGAGTAACAAGGGAGCCATTCTAACAAGGAGAGTCACATCAGTCCATGATGATTGATGTCACATCAGAAGAGGTGCACATTTTATCAACCATGTCTAAACATTGTGATATCATAATCTGAAAATCTTGGGTAGCTTGGCAGCAATGAGAAATGTAGACACTATAAGTCTTAAAAAGAATGAAAATAAGAATTAGCAGAGAGATAACAATTATTATTATATAGCTTTATTCTGGTCCTGAGGGTGTTGCCAACACCTTTTGGAAGCCAATTAAAAATATCAGAAAAATTCAGATTAAACTATGAGGAAATCCCTGCGAAGGTGTTCCTTTAAAAGATTTGGCTAATTTTAGAAGTTTCTAATTCAACCTGATGGGAAGTGTTTATCCAAGTGTAGCAAGAGTTATTTGCAGGTGCACAGACTGATCCTTCAGCGCCAGTAAATAGTCTAAAGCAATACAGTTGTCAAGAATTACATGGGCAAGAGAGTGTATAAAGAGATGGCTTTTTTTTTTTTTTTTGGCTCTAATGGCTCTAGCAGTGGATCACGCAATTTGGCTCACAGTACAGGAGTGGCTTCACATCAAGTAGTCATGCCAGGAGGTTCTTAGACCTAGGAAAGATCCAAAAAATGTCACTAGACATGCACCCTCATTGGGATTAAGATCACCAAGAAGGACACAGCTTTGTGAAGGCCCGCAGCTATTGTCTTCATATTTGGAGGGATCTCCACTGGGGTAATCATCAATTATTGAGAGGACTCTTGCAGTTTTGTGAGAGCTTGGAGTTAATTCAGTGGTTATTGATTTAGCACTACTATAAATGAGGTAAGATAGCCCAGAAGGCAAGTGCTGCCCATTCTCCAGCTATCCACACATTTCTGAGCCCACGGGAAGCCACTGTGTTCACAAAGATAACCAGGAAAGCACAAAAATTCCAGATCAATTTTGTGGGTTAATGGATTTGTTGGTGGGTAGAGAGGATAATACGGGACAAAGTATCAAATGAGGCAGTGTCTAGCTGTCAGGGACAGAGGTGTTAATGGCGCAGATGATCAAAGGGGTAGGGATCCCCAACCTTGTTTAAAAGCTTAATATGATACCTTATAAATGAGAGAGGACTGATTTAACTGGCTATGGTTAAGGTAGTCATAAGCCATGAGAATGAAAACTGTAAACAGAATAGTACCATTTTGGTGCACCAGATTTCTGTGAATGGGTAGAGTTAGAAAGAAACAAGGAGAATAGGAAAGAGTTGAACACTATAGGTAGGGCAAGTAAGGTTAGATTCATACTGAACAGCAACATATTTTTATAGTGGAAAAATTGGTTATAGGTGTGACCACAGGGTTGTTATTATCTGACAAGTTTCTAGTGGGGGAAAAGTAGTAAATCCAACATTCAAAGAGCTTTGCAGAAGTGGCTAAAGACTGTGAATACTGAATACTGGATGATGGCATTATTTTTTAAGGGTGTGGTATAGCAAATAATGAGGGAAAAGTGGGGCAGAAGGTAATTAGACTTCATTATAGATAAGGGTTGGGAAAATGCCATGTGTCTTCAGGGATATCTTGAAAAGATTAGTTAATCTGGTACATAGCCTTGGAGTAACTTGAATATTTGGCTAGTATTTTACTTACAACAAAAATTAGGAGTAATGTCATCATAGAGAACTTAATTGAAACCACCAAAAATGTTCAAGTAGTTAAATTTTGGAATGAAGAATTTAAGCAAAATTCCTAATAAGGTAATGAGCAAGATTAAGAGTTTGAAGATTTGGGCTGCATGATTCATATGAAAATAAACAAGTATGATGACAATTGTAAGACTGATTATGATATACAGGCCTGGTCCATGTACTTGGGATAGCTGTTAACCTATGATATCTTCTGCTTCTTATTCAAAGACTGAACAGAATGGTTCCTGTTTAGTTTAATTTGCAGATTTCCATCTGGTTGTGAGGTCCCCTTGGGAGCGAGATCTTTTTTAAAAATAAGAAACAGGTATCCACACATCAATGTTTTTAAGCTTAGCGGTGCAAGGATTGGTTAATAGTATCTGGTAAGGCCCTTTCCACTTGATTATAAGGCATCCCTAGGTGGGTGTCATTTTCTTTTTTTTTTTTTTTCTTTAACTTTTATTTTTAAGTTCAGAGGTACATGTGCAGGATGTGCAAGTTTGTTACATTGGTAAACGTGTGCCATGCTGGTTTGCTGAACAGATTATCCCATTACCTAGGAATGAAGTCCAGCATCCATTAGCTATTCTTCCTAATGCTCTCCCTCTCCCTGCCCGCCACAGGCCTCAGTGTGTATTGTTCTCCTCCCTGTGTCCATTTGTTCTCATCATTCAGCTCCCACTTATAAGTGAGAACATGTGTTGTCCGGTTTTCTGTTCCTGCATTAGTTTGCTGAGGATAATGACTCCCAGTTCCATCCAGGTCCCTGCAAAGGACATGGTCTCATTCCTTTTTATGACTGTACAGTATTCCATGGCATATATATCCTACCACTTTCTCTAGTCTGTCACCAGTGGGCATTTTGGTTGATTCTGTGTCTTTGCTATTGTGAATAGTGCTGTGATGAACATACGCATGCATGTGTCTTTATAATGGATTGATTTATATTCCTCTGGGTATATACCCAGTAATGGGATTGCTGGGTCAAATGGTATTTCTAGCTCTAGGTCTTTGAGAAATCGCCACACTGTCTTCCACAACGATTAAACTAATTTATACTCCCACTGACAGTGTAAAAGTGTTCCTTTTTCTCTGCAACTTTGCCAGCATCTCTTGATTTTTGACTTTTTAATAATAGCCATCCTGAGTGGCCTGAGATGGCATCTAATTGTGGTTTTGATTTGCCTTTCTCTAGTGATGAGTGGTGTTGAGCTTTTCTTCATATGTTTTTTGGTCACATGAATGTCTTTTTTTTTTTTGAGAAGTGTTTCTTCATGTCCTGTGCCCACTTTTTAATGGGGTTGTTAGTTTTCTTTTCTTGTCAATTTGTTTAAGTTCCTTGCAGAGTCTGGATATTAGACCTTTGTCAGGTGGATAGATTGCAAAAATTTTCTTCCATTCTGTAGATTGCCTGTTCACTCTGATGACAGTTTTCTTTTGCTGTGCAGTAGCTCTTTAGTTTAATTAGATCCCATTTGTCGATTTTTGCTTTTGTTGCAATTGCTTTTGGTGTTTTCGTCATGAAATCTTTGTTCACGCCTATGTCCTGAATGGTATTGCTATATTTTCTTCAAGGGTTTTTATAGTTTTGGGTTTTACATTTAAGTCTTTAGTTCTTCTTGAGTTAATTTTTGTGTGTGGTATAAGGAAGAGGTTCAATTTCAATTTTCTGCATATGGCTAGCTAGTTCTCCCAGCACCATTTATTAAATAAGGAATCCTTTCCCCATTGCTTGTTTTTGTCAGGTTTGTTGAAGATCAGATTGTGGTAGGTGTGCAGTCTTATTTCTGTGTTCTCTACTCTGTTCCATTGATCTCTGTGTCTGTTCTTGTACCAGTGCCATGCTGTGTTGGTTACTGTAGCCTTGTAGTATAGTTTGAAGTCCGGTAGCACAATGCCTCCAGCTTTGTTCTTTTTGCTTAGGACTGTCTTGGCTATTCAGGCTCTTTCTTGGTTCCATATGAATTTTAAAATTGTTTTGTGTAATTCTGTGAAGAATGCCAATGGTAGTTTAATGGGAATAGCACTGAATCTATAAATTACTTTGAGCAGTATGAGCAGTATGGCCATTTTCATGATATTGATTCTTCCTGTTAGTGAGCATGAAATGTTTTTACATTTGTTTGTGTCCTCTCTGATTTCTTTGAGCGGTGGTTTGTAGTTCTTCTTGAAGAGGTCCTTCTCTTCCCTTGTTAGCTGTACTCCTAGGTATTTTATTCTTTTTGTAGCAATTTCAAATGAGAGTTCGTTCATGATTTGGCTCTTGGCTTGTCTGTTGTTGATATATAGGAATGCTAGTGATTTTTGCACTTTGATTTTGTATCCTGAGACTTTACTGAAGTTGTTTATCAGCTTAAGAAGTTTTTGGGCTAAGATGATGGGGTTTTCAAGATATAGGATCATGACGTCTGTGAACAAAGATAATTTGATGTTCCCTCTTCTTATTTGGACACTGTTTATTTCTTTCTCTTGCCTGATTGCCCTGGCCAGAACTCCAATGCTATGTTGAATAGGAGTGGTGAGAGAGGGCATCCTTGTCCTGTGCTAGTTTTCAAGGAGAATGCTTACAGCTATTGTCCATTCAGTATGATATTGGCTGTGGGTTTTTCATATATGGCTCTTATTATTTTGAGGTATGTTCCTTCAATACCTAGTTTATTGAGTGTTTTAAAGATGAAGGGATGTTGAATTTTATTGAAGGCCTTTTCTGCATCTATTGAGATAATCATGTGGTTTTTATCTTTAGTTCTGTTTATGTAATGAATTGCATTTATTAATTTGCATATGTTGAACCAACCTTACATCCTATGGGTGAAGTTAGCTTGATTGTGGTGCATAAGCTTTTTGACCTGCTGCTGGGTTCAGTTTGCCAGTATTTTATTTATTTTCACATTGATGTTCATCAGGGATATTGGCCTGAGGTTTTCTTTTTCTGCTATATACTCTGCCAGGCTTTGATATCAAGATGATGCTGGCCTCATATAATGAGTTAGGGAGGAGACCCTCCTTTTCAAGTTTTTCAGATAGTTTCACTAGAAATGGTACCAGCTCTTCTTTGTACTTTGGTAGAATTCAACTGTGAATCCATTTGGTGCTGGGCTTTTTTTGGTTGGTAGGTTATTTATTACAGCCCCAATTTCAGAACTCATTATTGGTCTATTTGGGGATTCAGTTTCTTCCTGTTCAGTCTTGGGAGGGTGTATGTGTCCAGGGATTCATCAGTTTCTTCTAGATTTTCTAGTTTATGTGCATAGAGGTGTTTATGCTATTCTCTGATGGTTGTTTGTATTTCTGTGGGGTCAGTGATGATATCCCCTCTTATCATTTCTGATTGCGTCTATTTGCTTCTTCTGTTTTCTTTATTAGTCTAGCTAGTGGTCTATCTCCTTTATTAATATTTTCAAAAAAAGCCCCTGGATTCATTGATTTTTGAAAGGGCTTTTTTTTGTGTCTGTATCTCCTTCATTTCAACTCTGAACTTGGTTATTTCTTGTCTTCTACTAGCTTTGGGGTTGGTTTGTCCTTGGTACTCTAGTTCTTGTAGTTGTGATGTTATGTTGTTTACTTGAGATCTTTCTAGCTTTTTGATGTGGACATTTACTGCTATAAATTTCCCTCTTAACACTGATTTGGCTGTATCCCAGAGATTCTGGTACATTGTGTCTCTGTTTTCATAAGTTTCAAAGAACTTCTTGATTTCTGCCTTAGTTTCATTATTTATCCAAAAGCCATTCAGGAGCAAGTTGTTCAATTTCCATGTAGTTGTGTGGTTTTGAGTGAGTTTCTTAATCTTGAGTTCTGATTTGATTGCGTGATCATATTTTGATCTGTTATTTCGGGTTTTTTTGAATTTGCTGAGGAGTATTTTATTTCTGATAATGTGATCAATTTTAGAGTAAGTGCCATGTGGCACTGAGAATAATGTATATTCTGTTGTTTTGAGGTGAAGAGTTCTGTAGATATCTATCAGGTCCACTTGATCCAGAGCTGAATTCAGGTCTTGAATATCTTTGATAATTTTTTTATCAATGATCTAATATTGTCAGTGGGGTGTTAAAGTCTCCTACTATTATTGTGTGACAGTATAAGTCTCTGTAGGTCTCCAAGAACTTGATTTATGAATCTGAGTGCTACAGTATTGGGTGCATATATGTTTGGTATAGTTAGCTCTTCTCGTTGAATTGAACCTGTTACTATTATGTAATGTGCTTCTTTGTCTTTTTTAATCTTTGTTGGTTTAAAGTTTGTTTGATCAGAAACTAGGATTGCCACCCATTTTTGTTTTCTGTTTTCCATTTGCTTGGTAAATTTTTCCTTTATTTTGACCATATTTGTGTCTTTGCATGTGAAATGGGTCTCTTCAAGACAGTAAATCTATGGGTCTTGGCCCTTTATCCAGCTTGCCATTCTGTGTCTTTTAATTGGGGAATTTAGCCCATTTACAATTAAAGTTAGTATTGTTACGTTTAAATTTGATTCTGTAATCATGATGCTAGCTGGTTATTTTGCAGACATGTATATGTGGTTGCTTCATAGTGTCAGTGGTCTGTGTACTTCAGTGTGTTTTTGTAGTGGCTGGTAATGGTTTTTAGCGTTTCCTTCAGCATGTCTTGCAAGGCAGGCCTGGTGTTGATGAATTCCCTTAGCATTTGCTTGTTTAAAAAGGATCTTATTTCTCCTTTGCTTATGAAGCTTAATTTGGCTTGATATGAAATTCTGGGTTGGAAATTCTTTTCTTTAAGAATGTTGCATGTTGGCTACCAATCTCTTCTGACTTGTAGAGTTTCCACTGAGACATCCACTGTTAGTCTGATGGGCTTCCCTTTTTAGGTGACCTCACCTTTCTCTCTAGCTGACCTTAACATTTTTTCTTTCATTTGACCTTGGAGAATCTGATGATTATGTGCCTTGGGGCCGATCTTCTAGTGGAATATTTGACTGGGTTCTCTACTTTTCCTGAATATGAATGTTGGCCTGTCATGATAGATTGAGGAAGTTCTCCTGGATGATATGTCATTTTCACTATCCAAAATCTCCAGGTTGTAGATTGCATTGATGTTGACCTTTATTTCCTGGAAGTGTACTGCAGAAAGATTGCTCTACCACTTTTTTGTTGTTAATACCTGGATCTGTTCCTTACAATAGGTCAGTGTGTCACCTTTGATTAGCTTCGATTCATAAAGTATTTTGTCTAAATGCATGAGTCTTTCAGTAATTATCTTAAGTGGAAATAACCTATGTTTTCTACAGGGGTAGATCTAAGATTAAGCAGCACTAAGGGCAGAGCTTTTGGCCAGGGGAGATTGAGATATTAAATTCATTTTGCCAATTGGATCTTAATTGTTTCATTAGTATGTTCCACTAACCCAGGGAACTGAGTAGTAGGCACAGTAGTAGCAGGAAATGTGGAATAGGTCAAAGCTTGCATATTGATTGTATAATCTGCCTGGTAAAAATGAGTGCCTTGGTCACTATGCAGTTCCAAGTGTATGCCCCATGTGGAGATTACTTTTTCTAAAATGATTTTACTTACTGCTGAGGCTGTTGCTTCAACCCAGTGGGCAAACATAAAAATCATAACCAAGACACATTTATATCCTTAGAATGTTGGTATCTCAATAAATTCCATCTGCCATATCTCAAAAGATACTGAAGGCAAAGGAAAATGTCTTGTAGAACTATGAACAGGTTTTCAGGGGTTGTATTTGGGACAGACTTGATATATGTGATACATTTGAGAAGTGACCTTTGTGGAAGGATTCCTATAATATTATTTTACCCACAGAATCATTTTATCATTTCCCCAATGGTTTATGTGATGAATTTAATGTAAAATTTGATCTTGGAGGCCATGTGTTAAGACAGGTCTATTTTTAGGCTCATATCACAGGCTAGTTTTAGAATCATAAAAACAACCTCAAGTTTTCCATTTGTTTTTTCAATTCAAAGGGCTATCTGTTATGCATGTAGGATAAAGTTTTTGATTGTATCAAATTGGCCATTAGAGGTTTTAAGAGGATATTGAGCTATGGGCAGTTGGTTCTTGGAAGCTGTGGCTTTTCCAGTTGTGTCAGCTGTGTAATTTCCTTTATCTTCTTTACTATTAGTTTTCGAGTTTCATGGGATTTTAATTATTGCTAAAGACAAATTTTTAGATAGCTTGGAGTAATTCTGGGTTATAATCACAGTTTCTTTAAATTTTTGGTCTATAAAGGTTAGAAAACCTCTTTGTTTCCAGAGCATATGAAAATCATGTGCTGCCCCCAAAGCACAATGGCTATCAGTAGAGATATTTGCAGTGTTATTAATTGCTAGCATACATGTTGGCAGAGAGCAAAAAGTTCTGCCTATTCGGCAGAAATGGCCTTGGGTGAGGGACCACTTTCAATGATTTCAGACAGTGAGACAATAGTATAGAAATCTTGATGTTTCTGTGAGTTATTTCAAAGGTAAGATTCATCCGTAAATCAGACTAGTTTAGCACTTGGAAAAGGGGTTTCCTGTAGGTCATGTCTGGGGGTTAGTAAGGTTTCTGTTAGGGTTATAAGGTCATGTGGTGTCTTGCTAGAAGAAAGTGGATAAGAGGTGGCAGGACTTAAAGAGTCACAGGGAGCAATAGTTACATTAGAGGTTGATAATAATAGGTTCTCATTAGAAATGAATCTGCTAGAAGAGAGATGGTGGGTGTGATGAGAGATCAGTAAGTCCTCAATAGAGTGAGGGACATAAACCATTAATGGAGAGTCCATAATTAACTCCTAATTGCCTTTAATAAATTTGCAGTGAATGTGATGCCCTGCATACAGGGTGGGAGTTTTTTAGACACAGGGTCTAACTGTTGGTTGTAATATCTGAGGGGTCTCTGATAGTCACCACGCTTTTGTCTAAGAACTTCTAAGGCATTTCCATTTTGTTCACGAACAAAAAGGGAAAAGAGAAGGTTGTAATTAGGATGTCCTAATATAGGGGGCTAAAGAAGGCTCTCATTATTTTTCTCAAAAGAGGAGGTGGCATCCTCACGCCATTGTAGAGGTTTGGGATGGGTCAGACTTTAAAAGGAATATGGAGCCTGAGCCATGGCAGAGACACTTGGAATCCATTGTCTATTCTATCCTGCTAATCCCAGGATTCCACAGAGTTGTCTTTTTTTTTCCTTTTTGGTTTGGCCAAGAAAATCCAAGATTATTTTTATTCTTTGGGAAATCAAGCAAAAAATCCTGTCTTGAAATTAGACATCCTAAGTATTTTACTTGTGTGGAAGAGAGTTATAGCTTCCCTTCTGAAACTTTATGGCTTTTGCTGGCTAATTTCTTTAGCAGGTAAAGGCTGTCTTCTATGGAGCCTTTAGGATGGAGGAGCAAAGTAATAAGTCATCCACACATTAGGTGAGAACAGAACGCAGAGGAAATTCCAAGTTTGCTAAGTTTGCTTTTAAGACTTAGGAGAAATACCTAAGTCTTTCAGTATACCACTGGAACATTACTGTAAAGGTATATTGTTGTCCATCTCACATGAAAGCAAAAAGATTGGCTATCTGGATCAACTAGAATGCTAAAGAAAACTCTACAGATGTCAATCACAGTGAAAACCTATCTAGTGATTTGGCTGATGTATGTGGGTTTGGTACAACATGGTGATGGCATATAACAATGCTATGATGGCTCTTTAGTCTTGGGCAAATGTTCCTCCCCAGTTATTAGATTTTTATAACAGTAGGATCAGAGTATTAAATGGGTTAGTACATGGAATGATTATCCCTTGTTTGAAGTAATCCTGAATAGTTGATTTGATTTCCTGAATAGCTTCCTGGCATAAAGGGTATTGTTTAATATTTGAAAGTATTTTTGTTTCATTGATTTGTATTTTAATTGGTGGTGCTTAATGAGTATGGCTAATGTCAGTGGCATATTTAAACCATACGTTTTTAGGGATAGAGATTAGTAGGTCTTGAAATATTTCATTGGGAAATATTTTCTCCTTGTTTTAAAGAACTGAAAATATAGGTACTGAGAATTCAGTAGACTCTTTGAGGGTTCCCTCTTCAGTAGTTTTTTTCTATGTAAATTGTATTTCCTTTTTTTTTTTTGAGAGAAAGAAATGTAAGTTTTGCATGCTTTCAGAAAATCTCAGCCAATAAGGACTAACAGAATTGATGACAGTCCTAGCGTTTTGCACATTAAAAGTCTATGGGGAGAGATTGGTAAACTGCCATTGGTTTACCTGAAACCCCCAACCATTTGTTTTTTGTTGTTACCCTGAGGAAGGGAAACAGGAAGTGTGGTTGGGTTTATTACTGAAAATGTGGCCCCCATGTCAATAAGGTTCTAGTTGCTCCATTTTAAGTGATTATTCTAATTTCACCTAAAGTGCAGGCTAAAAGAAAAGGGCAATTTCCCTTTGTTCCTCAGAGAATACCTAGCATTTTGTGTTAGAAGAGAAAGAAAAATGTTCTTTCTCAGGTTTCATCTGAAATATTTTTTTCTATGATTTCATTTTAAGTCTTTGTAGTCTGTGGCATTCATTTTTCCAATGACCTGGTTCCTTGTAATAATGACAAGGGCTTTATGGTGTTTTTTGGGATTTGTTTAATTCTAGTTGCTGCATTTGGTAGTTCATAACTTTTGCAGTTTGAATCAGAAAATCTATGATTCTAGCAGCTTTTTGTTTGGCTGATTTCTTTTTGATTTTGGAAACTTGTTCAGCCAAATTAAGTAGGTTGGGGGTTTCTGTAGTGGCCCAGTTTAATTGCTTATGTTTCATTAGGGTGCTACGTTCTTCCTGTAACCCGTTAACAAAAGTAGAATCAAACAGAGAGGAAGTTTGGTAGTAAACTTTATCTAAACCTGAATATTATAAATAGACTCTCTCTAATATGTCATAGTATTTATAGATGCGTTACTCAGCTTCTTAAGGATACTGCTGAATCTTTTCCCAGTCTATAGTTTTTGGAAATACTTCAGAAATCTAAGTATGTAATTCACTGGCTAGTTTTTGAGTATTTGGGAAATCTCCAGGTTTTCTTTTATTTAGGTGATGTAAAGGACGGTGCCAGTGTACTTTACTTAACCATGTTTGAGCATGGCTTTCACCTACTAACAGGTGGATCAATTCATAAAGATCAGAGTAACCTGGTTGGTAGGCTTAGTAAGGAGATCAAATTCTTTGGAAAATCTGGCAGGATCAACTAAGGGATCAGGGAAATCTTCGGTCATAGCCCTGAGTTCAGGGAGTATAATAAGAAACAGAATTTCCAGAGCCTCCTTCATTTGATTCAACTTTAAAAGAGGCTTGGGTGACAGGAGGAGATTCGACAAGGGGTTTGTATTAGTCAAGATTCTCTAGAGGGACAGAACTAATAGGATAGATGTATATATAAAGGGGAATTTATTAAGGAGTAGTAACTCACGTGATCACAAGGTCCCACAATAGACTGTCTGAAAGCTGAGGAGCAAGCAAGCAGGTCTGATCCCAAAGCTGAAGAACTTGAAGTCTGATGTTTGAGGGCTGGAAGCATCCAGCATGGGAGAAAATATATAGGCAGGGAGGATAAGCCAGTGTAGTCTTTTCACATTCTTCTGCCTGCTTTTTATTCTGGCAGCTGATTAAATTGTGCCCACCCAGATTAAGGGTGGGTCTGCCTTTCCCAGTCCACTGACTTAAATGTTAATCTCTTTTGCCAACACCCTCACAGACACACGCATGAACAATACTTTGCATCTTTCAATCCAATCAAGTTGACACTCAATATTAACCATCACAGGGTTCATCAAAAAAGGGAAGTTCAGTTAGACAAGGGTAGACAGGCAGTAAGCAAGAGGGTGCATAGGACAGCAGTGGGATGGTAAGGGGTATGGCTAGAAGGGGAAAGCAACACAGGACAAGGACAAAGAGATAGATGTACACTTGTTTTTTGACTTATCTTTAGAATTTTCTGAGTTCTTTTGTAATTAGAAAGTCTTTGAGCTTATTTGTCATTATTATGTCCTAGGGATACTAGCTTTGATTCCTGGAGTCTCTTGAATGCCTCAAGATACTAGCAGAAATCCCCCTCAGGCTATTTAGTCTTTTCTTTCTTTTTTTTGAGATAGTCTCACTCTGTTGTCCAGGAAGGGGTGCAGTGGTGTGATCTTGGCTCACTGCAACCTCCGCCTCCTGCATTCAAGCGATTCTTATGCCTCAGCCTCCCGAGTAGCTGCGATTACAAGTGCACCACCGTGCTCAGCTAATTTGTGTATTTTTAATAGAGACATGTTTTCAACATGTTGGCCAGGCTAGTCTCACACTCCTGACCTCAGGTGATCTGCCTGCCTCAGCTTCCCAAAGTGCTGGGATTACAGGTGTAAGCCACTGCGCCCTGACAGGCTATTTAATCTTTTCTTCTAGCCCTTATAATTGTCCACAGAGGAAAACAAGTTTTGGCAAATCAAATGATCCTCAAGTTGGCCATTGTGATTTCAAATCACTTTTAGTGATGTTGTTGCATTGAGAAAGACTGTAGCTTTTGTACATAAAAGCAGCAGGGGTTCCAGGAAAGAGTGACTTGGCACCTATACGCTTAGAAGTCCCCATGAGTACTCACTGAAAAGGACAAAATTCCTTTGTTGACAGTTGGCAACAAAGAACACCCGATGAAAGCCTAAACCTCAACCAAGGCAAGAGGTTTGGGGAAATAAGAGGACTTACTAACAAGGTCAGGGCCACTGGGGAGGTGATGGAACACAAGATGTGTTATTGTGTATTCATCTGTCTCAATTTTCAGTATGATGGCTTACCCTAAGACCTTAATTCTTTGATGGATCTAAGAAGAGTTGCTAATTTTTTATTTTTTCAGCTTTTTTCTTGTTGTGAGGATGGGAGTAATGATGTCCAGACTCTACATGTCAGACCAAAACTCCTGTCTAATACATAACGAAATTTTATTAGCTGTCTCAATTATGTTCTTTTTTTGGTTTGTTATATTGATACATAATAGTTACATATATTTATGGGGGTACATATGGTATTTTGATACATGCATACAATGTGTAATGATCACCTTATTGTGCTATTGAAAATTGGAACTTATTTCTTCTACCTAACTGTGTTTTTGTACCCATTGACCAACCTCTTTTCATCTCTTTTTTTGCTTACCCTTTCCAGTCTCTGGTAAATACAATTCCACTCACTATCTCCATTAGATCATTATTTAAAAATGTATTTTTATTTCTAAGTTACCATGTATGGGTAAGAACATGTAATATTTATCTTTTTTTTTTTTTTTTTTGCCTGGCTTATTTCACTTAACACAATGCCCTCCAGTCCTGTCTATGTTGCTGCTAATGACAGGATTTTATTCTTTTTATAGCTGAATAATATTCCATCATATATATACATATATATATCTATATATATCACATTTTATTTATTCGTTCATCTGTTGATGGTCACTCAGGTTGATTTTGTATCTTGGCTATTGTGAATAGTGCTGAGATAAACATGGGAGTGCAGATATTTCTTCAATATACTGATTTCCATTCTTTTGGATCTATGATCTAGCAGTGAGATTGTTGGATCATATAATAGTTCTATTTTTTTTGTTTTTGAGAAACCGCCATACTATTTTTCATAGTTGCTATGATAATTTACATTTCTACCAACAGTGTATGAGTGTTCCCCTTTCTTGTCATCCTTATTTTCTATCTTTTTGATAATAGCCTTTTTAATGGGGATGAAATGATATTTCATTTTGGTTTTGATTTTATTTCCCTGATTAGTGACATTCAGCATTTTTCATATACCTGTCAGCCATTTGTGTATCTTCTTTTGAGAAATATCTCTTCAGTTTTTTTGTTTTGTTTTGTTTTTTTTTTTTTTTTGAGACAGGGTCTCTCTCTTTCACCCAGGCTGGGATACCGTGGCACGATGATACAATCTCGGTTCCCTGAAACCTCTGCCTCCTGGGTTCAAGTGATTCTCCCACCTCAGCCTCTTGAGTAGCTGGGATTACAAACTTGCACTGACATACCTGGCTAATTTTTGTATTTTGAGTAGAGATGGGGTTTCACCATGTTGGCCAAGCTGATCTTGAACTCCTCAACTTAAGTGATCTGCCCACCTCAGCCTCCCAAAGTGCTAGGATTACAGGCATGATCCACCTTGCCCGGCCTCTTCAGATCTTTTGCCCCTTCATGTTTTTAGGGACAGTGTCTCACTCTGTCACTTAGGCTAGAGTACAGTCATGTGATCATTGGTCACTGCAGCCTAAAATTCCTGAGCTCAAACAATCCTCCTGCCTCAGCCTCCTGAGTACTTAGGGCTATAGGTGTGTGCCACCACATTCAGCAATTAATTTTTTTTTTTATTTTCGTGGAGGCAGGGTCTTGCTAAGTTACCCATGCTGGTCTTGAACTCCTGACCTCCAGTGATCTATCTGCTTTGGCCTCCCAAAGTGCTGGGATTACAGGCAGGAACCACTGCACCTGGCTTGCTTATTTTTTCATTGAATTGTTTTTGTCTATTGAGTTGTTTGAGTTTCTTATATATTCTAGTAAATAATTCCTTATCAGGTGAATAGTTTGCAAATATTTTCTCCCATTCCGTGGGTTGTCTCTTCAGTTTGTTAATGTTGCAATGCAGAAGCATTTTAGTTTGATGTAATTCCATTTTTCTATTTTTGCTTTTGTTGTGTGTGCTTTTGAGGTCTTATAAAAAAAAAAAAAACTTTGTCCATGTCAATTTCTCCGATGTTTTATTCTAGTGTTTTATAATTGCATGTCTTACATTTAAGTCTTTAACCTATTTTGATTTGGTTTTTGTATATGGTGAGAGATAGGAATATAGTTTCATTCTTCTGCATATGGATATGTAATTTTTCCAGCACCATTTATTGAAGAGGTATCCTTTCTTCAATGTATTATATATTTTTGATGCCTTTGTTGAAGGTGAGTTGGCTTTCAATTTGCAGATTTACTTTTGGATTTTCTATTCTGTTCCATTGGTCTATGTATCTGTTTTTAAGCCAGTACCATGCTGTTTTGTTTCCTATAGCTTCCTAGTGTATTTTGAAGTTATATCTCCAGCTTTGTAAGGATTGCTTTGGCTATTAGGGGTCTTTTATGGTTCCATATGAATTTGAGGAATTTTTTTCTATCTCTGTGAAGAATGTTATTGGTATTTTGATAGGGATTGCATTTAATCTGTAGATCATTTTCGGTAGAATGGAGATTTTAACAATATTAATTACTCTATTCCAATTCACAAATATGGAATATCTTTCAATTATTTTGTGTCTTCTTCAATTTCTTGTATTAACGTTTTGTAGTTTTCAAAGAAATTTTTCACTTCTTTGTTTAAATTTTTTTCCTAATTATTTAATTTATATTTTAGCAATTGTAAGTGGCATTGCTTTCTTGATTTCTTTTTCAGATTGATTGCTGTTGTCATAGAGAAATACTACTGAATTCTGTCTGCTGATGTTGTATTTTGCAACTTTATCAAATTCATTTATCAATTCTAACAGTTTTTTGGTGTAGTCTTTAGATATTTTAAAATATAGGATCATGTTATCTCCAAAAAAGGACTTTCTGAAATTTTCCTTTCCAGTTTGGTTAATTTTCATTTCTTTCTCTTGTCTAACTGCTTTAGCTAAAATTTCCAGTACTATATTGAATAGAATCGGTGAAAGCAGTTCCAGATCTTAGAAGAAAGGCTTTCAATTTTTCCCTGGTCAGTATGATATTAGTTGTGGGTTCTCATATATGGCCCCAATTATGTTCTTTATAACATTTTTTTTTCTGGATTCAGGATTCAATAGAATATCATGCTTTGAACTTTTGGTTTTTATGTTTCTTAGTTTCCTTTAATCTGGAATAATTTATCAGCATTTGTGGCTGCTGTTTGCTTTGTTTTGTTTTTGTCTTTAATTACACTGACATTTAAAAAATAATTCTTGTTTTGTAGAATACTTGAGTTTGTCTTTTTTTTTTTTTTTTTTTTTTTGAGATGGAGTTTCGCTCTATCACCCAGGCTGGAGTGCAATGACTCAATCTCGGTTCACTGAAACCTCTGCCTCCTGGGTTCAAGAGATTTGCCTGTCTCAGCCTCCTGAGTAGTTGGGATTACAGGCACCTGCCAGCCCGCCTGGCTAATTTTTTTTGTATTTGTAGTAGAGATGGGGTTTCACCATGTTGGACAGGCTGGTCTCGAACTCCTGACCTTAGGTGATCCACCCACCTCAGCCTCCCAAAGTGCTGGGATTACAGGCATGAGCCACCACGCCTGGCTGAGTTTGTCATTTCTTAATGATAAAATTCAGAGTATTTTCTAGCAGAAATATTACTTAAGTGATTTTGCATCCTTCTCTGACTATCATAACAGGAGGTACATGATGTCAATCTATCTCACAATTGGTGATAAAAACTTTGATTAATTAGTAAGATGATGCCCACCAGATTTCTCAATATAATGCTGTTTATTTTTGTGTGTGGAAAACTTTGTGCTTATGTAAATATCCTTTTTTTTTCATTAAACATTGACTTAATGGCTTTTCAGCATCCATTTATGATTCTTCCTTGTAGTGAGTGAAAATGGTGTATTTTTATGTCTATTTTTCATTTTATACTTATTGGTTGATATTCTACAGTAAGGAAGAGCTTTCCTGCTATCTTTGTTTATGTATTTATTAGTATGAAATCAAAGATTCTTAAAATCTATTATTGCTATTACTGTTACTGTTTTCTTTGATATTACAGTTTTTCTACACTTAGTAAGTGGGAACTACTTCAAACTGGCTTTTTAAAAATATGTCTTCATATTTTTTTGAGTATTTTCTTTCTGATTCACCGAAATGACCCAGGCTTGTCTCAAGCTTTCTTACCATAGCCTTGGAATCAGCCATTTTCCCAAGAAGCTCTTGTTCCTTTTAGTGTGGAAAAATGCTTAGACAGTAAGATCAGGACATGCTTTGTATTTTTAGTTATGTTCGTATGTATGAACATGTATATACACATATACATATATATACACACACACATATATATATATGTATTTGTCCTGATTTTACAATTGTATTTTAAGCTTTCTGATGGATTTTGCCCAATGTCTCATTATATATATTCCACAGGATTTAGTATAGCAACTGTCTTTCACATATTAGGATTTTAGAATGGAAAGTGGCCTTAGATATTCCTTGCCCACTGTTACATCTTATGCATGAGAAAAGTAAGGCCCAGAACAATTAAATGGCTTGACTAAGACTGTTTGATCATGACAGATTTGATTTTAGAATATAACTATTTTGTCTTTCAGTTTACTTCTCTTTCTTTTTTTTTTTTTTTTTTTTTTTTTTTGAGACGGAGTCTCGCGCTGTGTCACCCAGGCTGGAGTGCAGTGGCGCGATCTCGGCTCACTGCAAGCTCCGCCTCCCAGGTTCACGCCATTCTCCTGCCTCAGCCTCCGAGTAGCTGGGACTACAGGCGCCCGCCACCACGCCCGGCTAGTTTTTTGTATTTTTAGTAGAGACGGGGTTTCACCATGTTAGCCAGGATGGTCTCGATCTCCTGACCTCGTGATCCGCCCGTCTCGGCCTCCCAAAGTGCTGGGATTACAGGCTTGAGCCACCGCGCTCGGCCCCAGTTTACTTCTCTTTCTATCATATGACACACACGCTCAGTAAGAAAAGTTTGCTAGTTGCCAAAAGTAAATTTCCCACATTTGGTAGATTAAAAATGGTATCTTTTTTTGGCTACTCTTTCCACAGAGAGATAGTTTCCTTTTCTAGAAACTTGGCTTCTGATGGTGAAAGTCTTGACCTTCAAGACTATTGTCTCTCCTATTTTATTCTATGAAATTAAAGAGTACATTTTGGGATTTAAAACTAAAAATTCAATTCCTACTGGCTAAGCTAGCTCTCTTCTGAGAAAAAGAACAAAAAGATAAGAAAACCTAAAGAAAAGCAGTCTCAGTATTTTAAACATTATCTAATTACATGGAAAGAAATATAAGATATAAGGTAAAATCTGGTTTGAAAGCTCAAAAACAACAACCACCAATAAAAGCCCTATAAAAGTTATAGAAGAATTTGTTTTAGCATATCACGAAGACACACTGTTATTTTCTGAATAATACAGGGGGGTGATCCAGGAGAATCTTACTAACCCAAGCAGGTTTTTAACAAATATTCTTCTGTTTAGTTTGGAAGAAGATGGCTTTTCTAACTCGTATTTACATTGGGTTTAAAATAGCTGTAATATAATTTGTTGTTTCCCTTCTTTTTTTCATGAAATATTGATCTTTCCAAGAGTATTGTTAATACCTGGGCTTTTCAGTAGTATGACCTTGGAATTGGTCTAGGGATTAAAGTGTTTGATTACAGGTCTGTCTCAATCAGTAGATTATGTTTCTCTGGGGCAGAATCCTTTTGCATCCTGTTCATCCCTAAATCTAGTCTGTAGCTCAGTGCCTGCTCTAAAAATTGAATACAAATGTTTTATGAGTGAATACTAAGGCTTTAAATGGTTTGGTCTTATAGAATGATGTAGGAGTGTGTATGTCTGTATGTGTGGACATACACATGTGCACATGTGTGTGTAAAAGAATTAGAGTCTGTCTCTTTCAGGTTGACAGTTCTCAGTAGAAAGACATTAGCTTTCCACTCAGATCTTGTTGTAGTCTGAAGACAAAAGTAAAATTTATGAGCTCTTGGAGATAAAGAGATTTTTTCCTCCCAATTATGCAGAGTTGAGTTTCAGCAGGTTTGTCTTTGTAAGGAGTCAAAAAGAAAGCCATCTTACCAACATATATTGGCTTTAAATAACATCTATTTTCATATTTCTCATGCTGTTTTAAAAACTTCTGTTAATAGTGCACTTACAATTTCATTTTAACTCAGCGTTTTCAAAAGACAATTTGGTTCATAGATACAAGTTTTCTACCTCTTCTTTTAAAAAAAACTCTATGTTTACATGCATGTGGTTATATTACCAGCTAAAGAAAATCACTTGTCTACAAAGATCACTTCTGTAAAGGCATCCCTGAACACTTCAAGTTATATTCATGATGGTTGTTCAAAGTGACACAAGGCTGCACTTCTTCGAAGTACAGTATTACACTCAGCTGCCTTCATGCAGTGCAATCCAAAATAATTACTGTCAGTGTCCAACTTCTACCTTTTAAGGCCCAGAGGGTAGCTGAGAATTCATGAGAGACATAAATTAAATGTGCAACCTTGTTCAAAGCCTCTCTTCCTCTCTTCTTTCTAAAGTGTCAGTATAAAAACTTCACTAAACAACTATTATTTATACATAAAAGAAGGCTATGGCATCTTATCTCAGACTTGCCCCTATAAAATATTCTGAGATTGAAATGCATTTGAAGACAACATGCAGAGTTTTCGTAGTGATTGAGAATTATTTGACATTATTTACTGCCTCTTACACACATATTTTGGATACATTTGCTTACATGATTTAATATAAAAAAAGAATTGAGGTTTTGAAACTACATGGCCATGGATTATAATAATATATTTGCCTTCACTGTATGGATATGTAAAGTTGATGGCTGGGTGTTGGGGATTTGTACATGGATTGCTAATTTTTCAGTTCGCTATGTGAAAAAGAAGCTATAATAACATCTGTTACTAATATTTGAAACTTCTCATGGCTTTCTAAAGTGTAAATTTTTTTTGGAGAAAATTTAAGTTAATCTTGACACTCTGATGACACTGTAGATCCTTAAAATACACATGGGATATTTTCTTTTTTTTGAGACAGAATTTCACTGTTTTTGCCCAGACTGGAGTGCAGTGGCGTGATCTTGGCTCACCGCAACCTCCACCTCCTGTGTTCAAGCGATTCTCCTGCCTTAGCCTCCTGAGTAGCTGGGATTATAGGCATGCGCCACCATACCTGGCTAATTTTGTATTTTTAGTAGAGATAGGGTTTCTCCATGTTAGTCAGGCTGGTCTTGAACTCCCGACCTCAGGTGATCTGCCCGCCTTGGCCTCCCAAAGTGCTGGGATTACAGGTGTGAGCCACCGTGCCCGGCACACATGGGATATTCTAATTAGAAATATTGAAAACTTTAACTTTTTAATCTCTTGGTTGCAAACTTCTCAATTATTAAATACTTCTAAATAGCAACCTTTGAAACACATTAGTTAAACTAAAATTTATTTTGAAAAGATGGAAAATAGTATTACTTCTCTAAAGAAGAGTTTTTGAGAGTAATTATCAATATATTCTAAAAATCAGTATTTATTTAGACTTTTAAAATTTAGATTTGTTATAAGAACATAACTTGGTCTGAAGATTATCCTTCTATTATGAGGGAAGCAGGAAGGTGGGGGTATGGTTGAAAGGAAGAAAATAGGCTGGGTGCAGTGGCTCATGCCTGTAATCCCAGGACTTTGGAAGGCCAAGGCAGGTAGATCACCTGAGTTTGGGAGTTCGAGACCAGTCTGGCCAACATGGAGAAACCCCATCTCTACTAAAAATACAAAATTAGTCGGGTGTAGTGGCACATGCCTGTAATCCCAGCTAGTCAGGAGGTTGAGACAGGAGAATCACTTGCACCTGGGAAGCAGAGCTTGTGGTGAGCTGAGATTGTGCCATTGCACTCCAGCCTGGTCAACAAGAGCAAAACTCTGTCAAAAAAAAAAAAAAAAAAGGGGAAAAAAAAAAAAGGAAGAACATAAGCAACCACATGCAATAAATCAAAATGCAACAAAATTTTTACCTTTTTGGTGGAAAATATTAACTATTTTTGACTATTTTAGAAATACTGATGTACAGACAACATACTTGCATTTAAACACGGGCAACCTACACTTTGAGAAGCTGATTAAAATAATTTTTCTCCAATAATATGACTTAGAATGCAATTAATCTAATTTTGAACCTGAGAAACAAAGACTAAAAAAAAAAAAAAATTCAAATTATCAGTAATTGTGGAACAATCCTCCTCCCCTTTTGAATTAAGAAGAGTTTTTTTAAAAAAAATTTTAAATAGTGAACTTTTTTCTTGTCCTTGACAGAGACTGTGGCAACCAGCCATGGGGCCACGCTCTGATGCCCCTGCTGGTAGTTCCCACTGCTCCCCAAATTCTGTCCCAGCCCTGGGGTGAGCTCCTGTAGGGTGGGAGAGGGGCTGAGGCTGCATGAAAGAGGTGTACTCCTTCTCCCTCCTCCAGGAAGAAAGAAAGGTAAGATGAAAGGATGGAGATCATTAGACCCTGTGTCTGGAGGGACAAACTCAACTCTTTTAAGACATGAAAATATATTGGCCTGTAAGCATATTGAGATACATTGCTAATACTTTTTCATTTTTTTTCTGGGCACATTTACATTTATTATTGTATTAGTCCATTCTTGCACTGCTATAAGTAAATACCTGAAACTGGGTAATTTATAAAGAAAAGATGTTTAATTGGCTCATGGTTCCACAGGTCATACACGTAAGATAGCTGAAAAGGCCTCAGGAAACTTTCAATCATGGCAGAAGGGGAAGCAGGCACATTTTTCATGGCCAGAGCAGGAGGAAGAGAGCACAGAGGGAGGTGCTACACACTTCTACATAATCAAATCTCATGAGAACTCACTATCACAAGAACAGCAGGAGGAAAATGCAGCTCATGATCCAATCACCTCCTACCAGGCTCCTCCTCCCACACTGAGGATTACAATTTGACATGAGATTTGGGTGGGAATACAACTCTAAACCATATCATTCCACCTCTGGTCCCTCCCAAATCTACTATCCTTCTCACATTGCAAAATCCAATCATCCCTCAACAGTCCCCCAAGTTTTGACACATTTCAGCATTAACTCAAAAGTCCACTTTTCAAAGTCTCATCTAAGACAAGGCAAGTCCCTTCTGCCTATGAGCCAGTAAAATAAAAAACAAGTTAGTTATGTCCAAGATACAGTGAGGGTACAGGTATTTGGTAAAAACACCCATTCCAAAAGGGATAAATCATCCTAAAGAGAGAGGCTTACAGGCCCTGTGCAAGTCTGAAAGCTAGCAGGGGAGTCACTACATCTTAAAGCTCCAAAATAATCTCATTTGACTTCACGTCTCACATCTAGGCCACACTGATACAAGGAGTGGGGTCCCAAGGCATTTTGCCTCTGCACTGCCCTAGTAGAGGTTCTCCATGAGGGCTCCACTCCTTCAGTAGGCTTCTGTCTGGATATCCAGGCATTTCCATACCATACCTTGTCTAAAATCTAGGCGGAGACTCCCAAGCCTCAACTCTTGCCCTCTGCATACTCACAGGCTTAACAGCACATGGAGGCTGCCAGGGCTTATGGCTTACACCCTCTAGAGCAGCTGCCTGAGACATATCTGGGGCCCTTTTAGCCACAGCTGGAGCTTTAGTGGCTGGGACACAGGGATCTGTGTCCTGAGGTTGCACAGGGAAATGGGGCACTGGGCCTGGCCCATGAAACCATTCTTCCCTCCCAGGCCTCTGGGTCTGAGATGGGAGGGGCTGCCATGGAGGTCTCTGAAATGCCTTTGAGGCATTTTACTCATTGTCTTGGCTATTAATATTTGTCTCCTCTTTACTTATGCAATTTTCTGTAGCCAGCTTGAGTTCCTCCCCTGAAAATGGCTTTTTTTTTCCTACCACATGGTCAGGCTCCAAATTTTTCAAACTTTTACAATCTGCTTCCCCTTTGAATATAAGTTCCAGTTTTTCATCATTTCTTGCTCATGAATATGAGAATAGGCTGCTAGAAGCAGCCAGGCTATGTCTGGAACCCTTTGCTGCTTAGAAATTTCTTCTGCCAGATCCCCTAAATCATTACTCTCAAGTTCAAAGTTCCACAGATCCCTAGGGCAGGGGCACAATGCCTCCAACCTCTTTGTGAACTCATAACAAAAGTGACCTTTGTTCCAGTTCCCAATAAGTTCTTCATCTCTATCTGAAACCTCCTTAGCCTGAACTTTGTTGGTATCAATATTAGCATTTGGTCACAACAATTTAACAAGTCCCTAGGAAGTTCCAAACTTTCCCTCATCGTCTTTTCTTCTTCTGAGCCCTCCAACCTGTTCCAACCTCTGCCCATTACCAAGTTCCAAAGCTGTTTCCACATTTTCAGGTATCTTTATAGCAATGCCCCGCCCCTGGTACCAATTTTTTGTATTAGTTCTCATGCAGCTAAAAAGAAATACCTGAAATTGGTAATTATAAAGAAAAGAGGTTTAATTGGCTCATGATTCCACTGGCTGACCAGGAATCATGGCTGAGGAGACCTCAGGGAACTTTCAATCATAGTGGAAGGGAAACAGGCACATCTTACATGGCTAGCATAGGAGGAAGAGAGTGAAGAGGGAGGTGTTACACACTTTTAAACAAACAGATCTCATGAGAACTCACTATTATGAGAAGAGGCAAGAGGGAAATCTGTCCCCATGATCCAATTACCTCCCACCACACCCCTCCTCCAACACTGGAGATTGCAATTTGACATGGGATTTGAGTGGGTACACAAATCCAAACTATATAAATAATATATATATATATACACACACACACACACACACAGGGATAAGCATATTTTAAGTGTTACAGGAATTATGCAGTTTTGAATCACAAATATGAATGATTAAAATTTCTTTAAAAATATTATTTTTATTGGTTGCATAATATTCCCTACTATATTTTATAATGTATCTACTTTCCTGCTGTTGAGTAGTATATTTCAGTCTTTTGTTATTTCAAAATCATGCTGATTTGAACAACTTTGTCAATAAATCTTGTTCTGTATCTCAGATGATTTCAGTAAGAGATATTTCTAGAAATGGATTTACTGGTCTAAGGAAGTTAACATTATAAAGCTCTTTTACTGCATATTACAAAAACCTTCCTAGGAAGCTTGTATCATTCTACTTCCAGCTGGCAGTATAGGCGTCTGCCAATTTCACCAAACTACCTCGACAATTGAATATTATTGTTTAAAAATTACTGTTAATTTGAAAGGCAATGATAGCTATTTTAATTGGGCTTTTCTGGTTACCTATGAAGTTGAATATCTCAATATATCAATTGATAGTCATAATTCAAAGGACATTTAAACCATGCATAAAGTACATGGGATGATTAAAAGTCAGCAATAATGTAGTTTTCCCTTATTTGCACGGAATGTGTCCCAAGACACCCAGTGGAGGCCTGAAACTGCAGATAGTAGCAAACCCTATGTACACTATGCTTTTTCCTATATATACATATCTATGATAAAGTTTAATTTATAAATTATTCACAGTAAGAGATTAACAACAACAATAATAAAATAGAACAATTATAACAACATACTGTAATAAAAGTTATAAGATATTTTCCCACTCTGAAAATACTCACCTTTCTTGTTATGATGTGAGATGATAAAATGCCTATGTTATGAGATGAAGTGAGGTGAATGATACAGGCATTTCAATGTAGCATTAAGGTACTATTGACCTTCCTGTATCAGAAGGAGGATTATCTACTTCGAGTGATCCTTGGATCATCAAGCCATGATGATGCTGATGGCTGGATATCAGGAGTAGATGAAGGATGTTGTTGATTAGTAGGCAGGTCATGTATAACGCATGGATATGCTAAACAAAGGGAATAATCTTTGCCCAGCAAAGATGGACAAAGGCAGGCTGGAGTAGATGCTGTGAGATTTCATTATGCTACTCAAAATAGCACATGGCAGGGCTGGGCACCAGTGGCTCACGCCTGTAATCCGAGCACTTTGGGAGGCCGAGGCAGGCAGATCACGAGGTCAAGGAGTTCTAGACCAGCCTAACCAACATGGTGAAACCCCGTCTCTACTAAAAATACAAAATTAGCCAGGCATGGTGGTGCATGCCCATAATCCCAGCTACTCAGGAGACTGAGGTAGAAGAATTGCTTAATCCTGGGAGGCAGAGTTTGCAGTGAGCCAAGATCGTGCCACTGCACTCCACCCTGGGTGACAGAACGAGACTCCTTAAAAAAAAAAAAAAGAAACCAAACAAAAACAAAAACAGCACATGGTTTAAAACTTATGAAGTGTTTATTTCTGGAAGTTTCCATTTAATAGTTTTGGAATGAGGTTGGCTATAGGTAACTGAAACCACATAAAGTGAAACTGTGGCTAAGGGAGCGGTTACAGTACAAGCTTAATGACCTTTTATAAGTAATTTCTTCTCTTTCTATAGTTTGCACATCTGTCAAGCAGAAGCAAGAATTGCTTTTCTAGTTGTTTTGTAAGAATGTAGGAATGGTCAACTTAAATAATGAATATGTTATACTACAGTGGCTCACTGCATGCATCTGAGTTTGAAATCTAACTCTTAACACCTAATATCTTTGTAATACTCTTAGCCTTGGTTTTCTCATACTTAAAATGAGGTTAATAATAGAGCCTATCTAGAAAGGTTGTTCTAAGAATTAAGTGAAGTACTACATATAGTGTTTAGTAGAGGGCTTTGTGCGTATCAACACCCAATAAATGCGTTGTTAGTAGTGTTATGTGAAAATACTTTAATATAAAACATTTCATAAATGTAAGATTTTATTAATTTATAATTCAGATAATACATCAATTATCCAATTTGCTTTGTTTTTTCCCAGGTATTGGTTTATGTGGAAATATCTGCAAAATTTGTAATGATAAAATGTTTTGAAAATAGTCATGAATACTGTAGGGGATGAAAAGATTTTCCTCAACTCTCTTAGGGTTCTTGGCTGAATCTGAATGGAAAATTGACAAAGACAGATTAAATAGGAGAAGAGTATGCTCTGTGGCTCAAGCTAGAGTGTGGAGTGCAGTGGCATAATTGTGGCTCACGGCAGCCTTGAACTACAGGGCTCAAGTGATCCTCCCACCTCAGCCTTCTGAGTACTTAGGAATACAGGTGCAAGCCATCATGTCCAGCAATTTAAAGTAAGTTTTATATGACACAAGAGCCTGTATAAAAAAATAGAGATCCAAAGAAGCAGTTTTAATTTTTTTGGCTCATTTATCTTTAAGCCACTCTGAATATAACCTTAAAAAAATTTATAAATTAATCTAGTAATACCATCCAGAGGAAGAGAGACATCCCACATATTTAACATACATACATAGGGACATACATAATCATGCAGACAAATGCAGGAAAAGCCATGTAGCTTTCATTTTAAAGTTTTAGCCATGCGTCAGGTACAATAATACAGAACTCACTCGTTTATAAAAGAATAGTTAGATCCTAATTGTGTTTCTGGTAGATGGAACAACTTAAGGTTACCTACCTAGATGACTCAAACTCTATTTGTAGAAAAGACTTTCAAGATTTTTCATTTGCCAAATTTGCTTCCAAATAACTCCTTTCCCCCAGCCTCAGGTCCAGGGGAAGATTATTTACATTTCAAAGGCACGGAGTAAGAGTTTTTTCCAAGAGGGAGTTTTGGGTCGTATTTGCTGATAATCAGAGCTCTAGTATAATTACTCTTTAGAAAAATTTCCCTCTTTTTCTTAAGTGTAGGACAGGTCCATTTCCCATGATCTGATCTTTTACAAGATCTGCAAGCTATTTATCTGAGATAAATAGCTGAGGTTTGGATATTGTTAAATAGGATTGGTGGACTTTAAATTGCTTCTGCAGTTCCATTTCTGTTTTTGTAAAGACTCAATGTATTAGGTCAGGATAGTTATTTTTAATTCCTCCAAGCACTGGATCACAGCCTAAATGATATTAAGGGGCTGACTCATTTATCCTCTGCATTATCTTCCATTTCTTCCTTTATATCAGGGAGCAGATTACCAACTAAGAGGGAAATCAGAAGAGTCTTATGTTCTAGATTTAGAGCTGTGTGGCTTTGTTTTAACAAATTCTTCCACAAAAGCTTCAGACTTGTTTTTTCCTCTCTGAGTATATAGTTCTATCTTAGCTAAGAAGGCCTTAAAAATGGTCCTCAGGCTCTTAATATCAGCCTTCAATTTGACCAACTTCTGACAGTTAAAACTAATGTTATCAGGTATCAGCCAGAAAAAAATGATAAACATTCCTGGCAGCATTGAACTCCTTTCTTTCTCTCTCTTAGACCAAAGGTATCTGTCAAGTGACTCAACACCAAAATGAATCAACTTTTTATGACTTAGCCATGGATGCAAAAGGTGTCCTCAAGAGAGGGTGCAAAAAGATGCAGCCCTCTCAAGATCCAAAATACTCCTAAGAACCAAAAGAAGTACAGGTAACTTGCCCCTGGAGAGCTGGCAACAGTTGGCATATTAGAAATGAGAACTCATATTTTTGTCTTGCTATGTATTTGGGTCCCCACAACCTTTCATTTGGGCACCTGTATATGCAGGCCCCATAACCTATGTGCCCCAACAAATGGAAAGTCAAGCCAAGCAATCGAGACACAAGACAAGACAAATGGAAAGCAATAGCTGTCCTTGGGAGGGAAAGGATCAATAACTAATGGGTAACCCAACTTAACCAAAGTTTTAACTAGAGTCACAGTATAAAAGAACTAACTTTAAAAAGTGTTGTTTACTGCTAATCTGGATTTGGAAAGAAAAAGACTCTTACCACTTTTGCTCCACCAAGCCCCAAAGGCAGAGACTCCACACTGATGTGGTAAGAATTTTTACCTTCTGCTGGCTTTCATCAGACAGAGGTCCAGGATCTTTGAATTGCAGCTTCTGGACTGAGCAAGGTGTCCCCAGTTGATGTGGCCCTTCACTGGGTACCAGAAACTCTAGGGGAGGAAGAGATTTTCCTTCACTGTCTTAGGGTTCCTGGCTGGGTTTGAGAGAAAAACTGACAGATTAACAGGAGAAACCATACCGATTTATTTAACATGTTTTATGTAACATAATAGCCTTCACAGAGAAGCAAAGACCCAAAGAAATAGTTAACTATGTGTATTTTTATGCTAGGTTTGATGAAGAGTAGACAGTTTAGGAGAAAAATGTTTGGAAAAGGGTATAATCTAATGGTAGTAAACTAGGGGAAACTTAACAAGGTTCAGATTCTTCTCTGTGTCTCTGCATCTTCAGAGAGAAGGATGTTCCTTTCCTCTCTGTATAGGGTGGGCACCTCCCACATGAGGGTCTTATGACTGGCTTTAGGAGAAGGTCATAAAATCCTTCCTAGTATTATGATCTGCTTCAGGGGAAAAGGGGGAGAGAAGGTTAGAGCTTCCTGCTTCTGATACTTTCTCAAATGCCAATGGATCATGTTTTGGGGTAGTTTCCTAAACCCCATTAATATAAAAATCACAGGATCCAAAACTACATTTGCTTGTAATGCATGTTACCATCAGGGATAGTATGTTATATAGAACATTCCTGATGGTATTTTCCTTATCTTTTCTAAAAATATGCAGTTAAAGAGTGAGTTGAAAATTGTGAACAATATTAATTAGGCACAAAAAACTGGACTCAAATTAGCATTGCAAGTAATTATTCACAGAAATTAGTGCATTGAATAATAGGAGAAATTTGCATTTTATTTATGGGTTGGGTAGTGGTTCTTTCAAAGGAAAATTTAAAACAGTGACTCTGATTGATCTTTGGTTCTGAATTTCTAAATGCAGGAGCACAAATGGTTGCTATTAACAGAGCTTTGGGGAAGAAGGAAGAAAGAAACTAACGCTGAATTTCTGATATTGCTCTGTCTGCACTGATATTCTGGAAAGCAAGGAAAAAATGGAGGGGACAGTACAAATCTGCATTTTTTTCCCCCCAACAGAATGCCTCTCCTGCTATTTTCATTTAGCCCCAAGGTTTTAGAGAGATCAATACGGATACTCTCCTGGGAAGGAAATAAGACAGGAACATGTGCCCTAGTGGAACTGCTTAGAATATTGAATAGTTTTTGACTTAGCTTGATGCAGAGGCAAGGTAATACTCTCCAAGGAGAGAATTGCTACTGTAGTTTGAAGCTCATGGGGGAAAAAAGAAAAACTAAATGAAAGCTGGAAGGAAAATGAGTGGAAGTTTTTACTCCTCCCTGCCTCTCAAGTTCAAAAATAGGATGGTGAGTTGACAATACAGGAGCTCAGAAAGACCACTTTACTCTGATGAAAACTGTTTTCCACCCCATCATCACTACAGCAGAGGGCAGTGAAAATACCTCTACCTCTATTTAAAATCGAAATTCATTCTTTAGTGTAATATTTGCTTTCTTTCCTGTTTCATTTGATGGTTACACTGCTGACATGGATTCATGATGCTTACTAAAATATTCACTGCAAATAGCTGGTGTGAAACAGTCTCATATACTGCTATTCTTTTACTCCTCTGGATTACCTTTCTCTGGCAACCACAGCATTGTAAACACCCCTCAGCATTAAATAAAAAAACAGCAGTGTGCAAGTTGAAATGATTGCTTTAGTTTTTTTTCTGGACCAACGTGTGACTTGTTTTATTTAGCATTCTCCCACTGTTTAACAATCACATACAGCTGAAAGCTTTGCTTTTACTTTCTTTGCCATGTTTAATGAGGTCCAGGGAAAAATACTCATGCCTCTCTCTTTTTTTCGCTTTAAAGGTCAAGATTTGAATCAGAATCGAATTTGGAAGGTCAGTGTTCAAAGGTTACTGCTTTAACCTAAAAAGTGTCAAGAAAACCTGGACAATTACATAGAGGGGCAAAAATTAAGTCAAGATTGGTTAAAAAACTTGCAAGTATTAATGCAACATTGTGGCTGAGACTTCAAACTCATAAAAATCAGGAAAGTCAAAATTATGATCCTCCCAGCTATCATTATTCATTCCTTGCACACATGATAGTATTTTATGTACTATATTTACTGTTATATTTATGTCCTATATAGAATATGCCAAGTTATAGTTACTAGGGGAAGCATAACTTTCCATTTCTAACTTTCCTGCATTTTAATTCTTCAGCACAGTTAGCACTAGATTTCCTTCATTTTCTCCTCCTTTGATATCTTAAAGAAAATGTTTATCATCATTAGATAATTACTCTGTGGACATATTAGTTTTATCAGTAACAATGAAGTCTTCTCTATATTTTATTGCCATATTGACTTCTTTTCAGAGGCAAAAATATGCCTTTTGGATTTGCTTATTTTTTGTTAAATATTTCTTCTGTTTATTGGCAATGTGTGTTTTATTTGTGCTAATGAGGTGACCGCGCATCTCCCTATTTTAACCATTCACTGGTGTTGGCACTTATTATGCATTTGTGGGTCAGGCTGCAAGGAACAGAGCATGTTTCCTTTGTTGGGGAGAAGAGCTTTCTGCAGCTTACAGATGGGGTCTGCAAAATCCAGCAATCCTTTGTGGAGGAGGCAGACAGTAGCTTGGTGACTGTCGGAAGGGTGCTGACACCCTATTCCAGCTCTGTTCATAGCTTCGTATACATTGTTTTATGATTATTTCAGCAGATACTGTAAGATTTGAAAAATGAGAATAGTAAATATACATGGGTGTGTAACTTCACAAGAGTAAAAAATGTAAGAGAAAATAACTAATTTTCGGTAGATTGGATATTGTTCTAGTTTCACGAAAGAAAGTGCTGCAGATTTGTTGGTACAGGTCATCTGAGTAATCCTTTACCAAACTGGGCAATAGGTATGTATTTAGAGACAAAAAATGTCTTCAGAGTCACTTGCAGGCCCTATTTATTTAGCATGATGTAATGTATAGTGGAAGGAATTTTGGAATCAGATGGATCTGTATTCAAATTTAGATTCTAATACAAAGAGATTACTTTGGATAAGTGACTTAACCTCTCTGAATCCTGGTCACCTAACTTATCAAACTGGTAATGATTGTACCTTCTCATAGAATGTATAAAGGTTGAGTAATATATATAAATCGGCTATCACACAGCAGGTTCTCATAAACGTATAGCAGTGTGATTAGATGCAAGACTGCCTGGGTTTGAATTCAGGCTGTGCCCCTCAGTAGCTGTGTGATCACGGGCCAGTTGGTTAATCTCTTGTTTCGCTTTTCTTATCTGTAAAATAGGGATAACCATAGTCCTTATATCATGGACTTCTTGTGAAGACCAGGTGATGATTATGCCAGTTTGGGTAAATTGCTTAGAACAGTGCCTGGTGTATCTTAAGCACTATATTGATGTTAGCTAATAATGCAATTGCTCCTTTCTAGATATAAAACGGATCTGAAAAATTTCTTTCTTATTAGACTTTCTGAAAGTTTTCCAAATTACCTAATTTGCTTTCTAGCATTTAGAATTTTCCCTATAAAAAATAATTCACTTTCAACTTATCTCCAATATCTGGTAAAATTGATGGGTATTTGAGTCTAGTTAGAGTTATAAACAAAAGAAATGCTTTGCCCAGCTTTGTTATGATGACACTAATTGCCATCGTGGCACCTTATAAAACCATTTTTTGTTTATATACCTTTCAGAAATATTATTAATATTAGTCAGATTTTGATTTACCTTATTTAAATCATGACTTTGCACACATTACCATAAAAATAAATGCCTCCAAATTTAATATAAATTGTTGATCTTTAATTTTATTGTTACCTTCCTTAGAAACAATATATATATATTTATTCTCGATCATTTAAATTATATCTTATAAATAGCTCTTCTTTCTTTGCTTTTGGCATTTCTTCAACTTTTACTTAGTCTTTAAGTACAATTTCTTGACTTTTCAGATTTAACTCTCCTAATACTTGCCTTCCTTTAAGCCTCAAGCATGTAACTTACTCATTTCTTCATATTCGTGAAACACTTTAATTTCTTTGGCAAAATCTACTTGATAGCTAAGAAATTGTTTATTCACTTTTATTGTTCCTTTATTTAATATTTATTGAGCATCTACGTTATGCCAGGGACTAGGGGTGTTTAGAACATGTGCTAGGCTTGGATGTAGTGGTATTCCTAACCTTTCCATGGTGCTTTTATAAATTCCATATCAGTGCTGTCCAAGAGAAGTATAACACAAGCCAAATATGTAATTTTAAACTTTCTTGTAGCCATATTTAAAAAGTGAAAAGGAAACAGGTGAAATTAATTTTAATAATACATTTTATTTAACCTCATATATCCAAAGTTTTATTTCACTAGAGGAATTATTTAAAAACTGGTGAGATATTTTCCGTTCCTTTGCATACTAAGTCTTTGAAATCTGATGTGTATTTTACATCTACACACATCTAAATTCTGACTAGCCGTATTTCTATTGCTTAGTAAATACATAGAGCTGTTAGCTACCAAATTGAACAGCACAGGATCCCTTAAGACAGGAAACTATTGTCAAACACTGCAGTGTAATGTGGGATGAAATAGCATCAAAGCAATATAAGAAGCATATTTTCCTCAGCCCTCAGTAGAATGTCCTTGTATATTTTCTCCTAAATCAATACATGCTGACATTCCTAAGATAGAAATTAGCATTGAAAATCAATTGTTTAAATCAATGATTTTTGATGAGAATGTTATAATTAATAAATCAGGAAAACCATTTATAATTGAGACTGTCTTGGGAATTGAAACATTATTACCTCTGATGAATTAAAAAAAAATTTCTGGATTTAAAAAAATGGCTCAAGTTTAGGTTTTGGGGTAGCATAAATTGAATTGGGAATAAATTCCTGGAGTCTAACATGAGATGACACTTTTGTTTTCCTTTGAAGAAAGTAACATTGAAACACATAGGATCAAAGATGAAGTATATACCGGCAGGACACATTGGCAATGAAGGATATTTCATCTTCACGATGCTCACATTTTCAGCGAATCCAAGGGAACTCTGAAATTCACCTATAAAAGCCTGACAGTAATGGCTTGAGCGGGGCTACCCACCAGCCTTGGAGGTGTTTCAGTACACTGGTTAGAATATTATCTTATATTTCAAGGTGAATCCTGGTTTCCATGGAAATCTACAAGTGTGTACTACAAGTCAGGCATTTAGAAACCTTAAAAAGGGGCCAAAAAAAAAAAAAAAAAGAAGGTGCCAATAAAAAACGCGTGATCCCTGCCCCGCCCCCACCAAGGGAAGCCAAGATAAAATGCATTGAAACAAAACACACAAAAGGTTTTATTAGTTTATTTTCTGCTTGGAGTAGTTACCCACTATTTCCTTTGTTGCTGCTTTTATGCAGAGAATATGAATTAAAACACACAAGTTTAATTTAGTGAAATTGAAGTTGCTTAGCCTGCCCCCTCTTGGATAAAATCTTTTTCTTCAAATGAAAAGAATGAATGTTCTTTCACTTCCCTGAATCTGCTCATGTCATTGTGTATTTACTGTGATTACAGTCTTGGTGGTCGTTGACTATTGTATGTACATCTCAGCCTGTTTTGGGAGCAGTAGAATGAAATGAGTAGTAAGCTTGTGAGTTCCTTCTCGGGACATCAACTGCCCCATTTTTGTCATTGATTGCTGTAGCAGTTGCACATTTTGGTATAAGGGAAGAACTTGGCCCTAAAGAGTGTGAGAGGATATCTATACAGTTTTATAATATTCTTTTATTGTTGAGTGGAGGGGAGCTATACGAAAGTTTCCCTGGGCAAAAGTGTGCTATAAATCCATGGTGGAAAAGGTAGGGGTCTGAGGGAGAAAATCTCCTACACCATCATTTTCACTATGGCCATTACCCATAAGAAATGTGAAATAAAAAGAAGAGTAAGCCAAGTGAAAATTAACTTTAAGTCATAGAAACTGACAAGCGATTTCTGTGATTTAGAGTAGAGTCATGTCAAGTTCCAGTGTTGAAATAAGAAACATAGAGGACAGGCATTTTTATGTTGTCTGTAATTGGACAAGTGAAGAAAATGATTTGTTGAAGGTGATGCTAATGACATCAAACCAATGTCAAACTGTGTGCTGGGAGAGAGAGAGAGGAAAAAAAAAAGAATGGAGAAGGAACATATTGTGCCCAGCTTGAGTTTATGAGGAAAGGGTTTTGTTCCAGATAATTTTTTGTGACTACAAAAATGTAAATGTGGAGAATTATCTCTCTGGCTTACTTTTTAAAATTTTTATCAGCATCACCTCTCTTGTGCAGGCTAAATGTGTTATGTTTTGCAGAACGCACTCCCAGCTTGTCTTGCATTGTTATTGCAGGTGGTATTTAAAAATTACCTATTTCTAATTATGATAACATATACCTTGCAGTCCTGTTGGACTGAAGATAACTTTGTGTTTCAAAATAGCCAAGCGGTTTTAGTGATAATTTTTTAGTAATCATTAGGGTTATATTTTATTTCCCACCCTCCCAGACAGCTTTCATCTCTGGACCATACTCAGTATGAAAATAATCATTCATCTGCTTCACTTGCTTTTGCTGTCTCTTTCTGCCCATCCCATTTTCCCCATGGCTTAACCTTGGGTAAGAGTCTATTGCTTTTTCTTTCTGTTAGGACTGAACATTTTCCTCCAGCCAATAACAAAGGAAATCTCAAAAATCAAACATAAACAGAATAGAAAAAAAAAAACTAAGATTATTCGATTTCATATCAAACTTCTAACCTGAGATTTAAAAATTCTCATATGTCCCCAATTTCCTAAGAAGCCCCATTTAAAATATTCTGACCTAATGTCAGACCATATGTTAAGTAAGGTCTCCCTATTTGAGAAATGCAATAATTATATCCTCAGAAGGTCTACGGCTTGATAGTGAGCAGGTCTGCACTAATTCCGTATAGACTGTGGGCAAGGGTTACAAGTCCTTACCTACATTTTCTAGAGAAATTATCCAACCATGTTTTATTCTTTGAGAAGACCAGAGGCATGGAGTGTGGTAAGAGCTGAGAAAACATTTAGAATTCTATAGGAAGGACAATTGCCATGAGCAACTCTAATGGTTGTTCTCAGAAGGGCCTTCCTAATGTTTTTACTCAAGAAATAATTTGGATGATCTCTGTTCCATTGTGCTAGAAGTTAAAGGAAACTTTAATAAGTGAAATTCATAGAAACTCTGCCTTATTTTAGCCAATAGCTTTATCTGCTGCTTCCTTTTTAATTACTGAAACTGTAGCAGGACGAGCCACAGACAAAACTCCTCAGGTACCGAGTTAAAGAAGGAAGCGGTTTATTAGGCCAGGAGCATCGGCAAGACTCCTGTCTCAAGAGCCAAGCTCCCTGAGTGAGCAATTCCTGTCCCTTTTAAGGGCTCACAACTCTAAGGGGGTCCATGTGAGAGGGTTGTGATCGATTGAGCAAGCAGGGGGTACATGACTGGGAGCTGCATGCACTGGTAATCAGAACAAAACAGAACACGACAGGGATTTTTACAATGCCTTTCCATACAATGTCTGGAATCTATAGATAACATAACCGGTTAGGTCAGGGGTGGATCTTTAACTACCAGGCTTAGGTCAGGCAGGCCCAGGCCTGGTTTCAGGTCTGGTTCCTTGGTTTCGGGTCTGGTTCCTAGGTGTTGGGTTACCTGCCTTTAGTTTTGCTTCTCTTTCTTTTTCTGACTATAAAACAATATGAGAGGATCTGTCTCTCTTCTCTCATTTCCCCCCTTTGAGACTCTCACTTTTTCTTAGTGGGAGTTCTCATTCTTATTTTCGCTACTTATGTCTTCCTGTGCAATAGATTGATAATGATTCATATGGTACACTTGTGCTGATATATAATATGAAGTGACATTGAGAGACTGGGCTATATGCTCGGCTAATTGCAAAAACAAATTTCTTGTTTTTCCTGGAATTTCTGGTACTGGCACATTCAGTTCATCATAGAAGGTTTGAAATACTGGCTCAGGAGAGTGTTTATAAGCTTTTCCTCAAACCACGATATTTACTTGAAGATCCAATCTAGCTCTATCAATTTCTAGGGTTACACATTCCCCTTTTTTCTAGCGAGGATTAAGGGGATTGGTTATTACTAGTTCTAAGGGGTTACACTGACCACTGGTACAGGAAGGGCCAATTTTCCCTTGCTGAAGGTGGAGAGGATTTTTTCATTTTTTATTCAAGTAGCCTAAATGACACAAGACCATTATCCACATTTATTTTTACACCGTCCTAATTCATGATCAATGTACTTATTTTCTGCCATATAGCCTCTTTCCTAATTAAGAGAACCATACCCTATTTTTAACTTATTACTATTAATGACAGCACAGGTATCAAATTTCAAGGTGACTTGTTTGGGCACCTCTTTTTTTTTTTCTGTTTTGGCTAACACTTCACTTGTATTGTTTATGAGTCCCCACCAGTCTTCAGTTCTTAATCTTATTTTAAAAACTGTGGTCATGGGAGGCTCAGATGGGTCATAACACACATCAGGTTGGTCATTTCCTGGGCTACATACCTTGTATAGAATAACATTTTTTTGTTTTTGTTTTTTTTTAGAGTTCCAGTACACTTATAATAACTATAAAATAATAGGACCATAACAACCTTTTGTCCTACCTCAGTGACTTGGTGTATATACTGGGAACAGCCCTCAGTCTGAGGAAGATCAGTTGAAGTCCTTACTGTACAAGTCCAAATTTTAAGCAAAATGAGTGCTGTGATGAGTTTCCTCATGCTTTGGCCATGCGTGGACCAGTCAGCTTTCAGGTGTGACTGCAGCAGGGCTTGTCTTCTTCAGAGTCACTTTGCAGGGGTTGGTGAAGTTGCTCCTATCCATGTACAGCTCTCAGGCTGCTGATGTTTAAGGACGGTCTTGGAGGTTGGGCCTGCTGTAGTAACTGAGTCTACCACTTCTACACAGTTATGTTCAACTGGGGTCTCTGATAGCGGGAGCAAGGTGATGGGGTTTAGGGTGTTGCAAACTTCAATGGTTATGCGGGGATTTTCACAGAGCAAGCTTTGGTATCTAGTTAGTTTAGCATTCATTAACCAGTGATGTCCTTTGGTAGTCATTAAAGTTACCACAGCATGGGGGACCTTTATATTCAGGTTTTGCCTAAGGGTTAGTTTATCTGTTTCTTGTGCTAACAGAGCCGTTGCTGCTGGGGCCCTTAAACATGGGTGCCAGCCTTTGAAAACCCCATCTAGTTGTTTTGAGAGATAGGCCACTGGCGTTCACCAGGGCCCCACAGTCTGGGTTAAAACTCTAACTGCCCTATTATTTTTTTTTTTGGACACATAGGGTGTAAAGGGTTTTGTCAGGTTAGGTGGCCCCAGGGCTGGGGCCAACATGAGTTTTCCTTTTAACTCATGAGAAGCTTGTTGCTCTTGGTTGTAATAGATGCAGTTTATCTAATCTCCATTTTTATTAACTGTCACCTACTAAAATGCTGACTTAAATCTTGTAGCTATTCGATTTCAAGCTTTAAATTGATCTGATATTCTTTGTGGGGCTCCAGTTGCATCTAAATAGATGTAGAATTGAAAGACCAATAAGGGGCTTCTCTCACTTTATGATGTCTTATTTGTTTCTCCCTCTGGTTGATGAAATGCCAGGGTGAAAGGGATAGCCAAATGGACTAAAGCACAAGTGCCACTCTAGTTATTTGGCAGAGTGCTCAGTAAAGGTCCACCACAATACCACCACACATCTGCTCGGGGATGAACAAGGGCTGACTGATGGATAAGCTCTTGAAAATTCTTAAGCTCATTGCATCCCTTCAGGTCTCCAAGGAATGCTAAGTTGCCTCCTTGTCGTGAGAGACACAAAGTGAACTTAGTGTTGGGAGACGGAAGCTGGATGGCTTTCGGGGACTGATCCGCAGGGTGCTGGACTTTGGGATATAGCAGAGAGCTTGGCATGACTTATTACTCCTGGCTGTAGAATCCTGGAAAAGAGTGACCATGCAGCCTGGTTGACTGGAGGACACCTTAGTGGAGAGGGGGACAATCTGGGCCTCTGGCCTGCCATGTGCACAAGCATAACAATTACTTTTGTTTAATGTGCAGATGGAATACTTGATCCATTTTAACCAGGCATTTGCATCTTGGTATCCTGTCTTAATTGCTAAAGTTTGTTTTAAGTCTTTAACTTCTATGATCCTCTAGTAAAATGAATGTATAATTTTAGGAAATTACAAAAACCAGTTGGGGCAGTCTATCCTTGCTCTTTAGTGGCCCACAGAATGTTGGACCAACCATGGCGTGAAAGCTCTAAAGACTCCTGGTTGGCACTGGGGTCTTTATGAAAATTTCCCCAGATTAAATGGTCCCAGTTTACTAATGCCCAGTCTGAGGAGAGTCAGGAGGGACAGAAGTACTTTTCTGAAGTAGAACACTGTCTTTGACTTGGCAAGTCCCCATAGGGTGTAACAAGGCAAGCATTAAATGCAATAGTTTGAGGTGAAATTGACTTGTTTATGTTAATAACTAGATGGTCAGCAATAGAACGAGAAAGAAGAAAGAGTAATAGAATAGATGAAAGGAGTTAAATTTTTGTTAGCTTTAGTTTGGTAGGGTTTTCCCCTGGGATTATGGCCCACGACTCTGGAGAGGGTGGTGCTTTCTTGACTCGGGTGTGATGAGTCCATCCTTTTTTTGCTGTACGAACAGCAGTCTTGGTGGTTATCAGCACAAAGTAGGGTCCTTCCCAGGCTGGCTCGAGTTTTTCTTCTTTCCACCCTTTGATGAGAATGTGATCTTCAGGCTGGTGCTGGTTTACCAGAAATTCTAGGGGTGGTACGTGTGCTAAAAGACTTTTAGTTTTTGAGGGAAAGGAAAGTGGAAGATAAACCAAGTGTATAATTTTTAAGAAATTGAACTTTTGTTTTAAATGTGGGGACCTTGGCAGTGAACTTTATAGTCTTTAGTGCCTTTTTACTGAGAAATTTCCTTTAGCACCTATTTTTATTAGTTTTTGGACCAAAGAAGCCAAACACCATTTTATATTTGACAATGTTTCCTGTATGATTTTTATACCAGATAAGCTAAATTTTACCTTTATATTAGTGTGTTATTAATGTTAACCCTAATTTTAATAAAACCTTGCAGACATATTTATCCAATTTTTAATGTTTGACCATAAGGTACGATTTTATAGACTCTTTTTAACCTTTTATAATTTCTGCTAAGGAGAAGGTTGGCGCTTTAAGAAGAGCCTGCTATGCTTTCATTTTAATGTCCAGTCTACAGAAAAACTGGATGATACCTCTTTAACTTTAGCCAATGTTGACACACAGAAATTTCTTTCCAATTAACATTTTAAAACTTGATTAAACCTTTAAAACAAAATACACATATTTTAAACATTTTAATGTAGGTAAAAATGTACATTCTTCTGCCTCCTTATAATTCTTTTACCAAAGGTATATTTTACTTTTTTTTAATACACCTTGCACATAAACTGTTTTTTCAATAGTTTTACATTCAGGAGGCCTAGTTACTTTTAAATTCTACAACATTTCTTGCATAAATTCTTTTTTGAAATTTTTTAATGTAGTTCCTAGTAGGGTGGGCTTATTTGTGCCTGACCCATGCTTCTTCGAGACAAAATACCACGCTCACACCACACGCACACCACAAAACAAAGAATGGGTAAAAAGGGCACACACACACTTTTGCAGTTTACACCAAACCAAAATCAAAACCAAAAACCAGAGTATCCAGAAATCCAAGCCAGATCAAAACCAAAACAAAGTATCAAGCAATTTAAGACAAGTCAAAAACGAAAACCAAAGTGCCGGTACAGGCACACCATGGGTTATCAGGCCACGCTTCTACTCAAATGAAGTAGGCAAGTTCCCAAGACCAATCCTGTCAAGCAATTCAAACCAAGTCAAAACTGAAACCGAAGTGCTGATAAAGCCACGCCATGGGTGATCAGGCCACGCTTCCGCTCAAATGGAGTAGGCAAGTTCCAAAGACTAGTCTTACCAAGTTTCAGATGTCCAGACTCCAAGTACCAGTTCCTTCCCGGTGTTCAGCCACTGCGTTGATCCTCCACGGGGGCCTGCCACACACTGTTCTGGCGAGGTGTCTCACCAGGGCCAATGCCTACCCGGGAGCGCTCTCAGGATCTGCGTCACTCGGGCTGGTGCGAGTCCCCCACAGGGATGTTCCACAGGGCAGGCGTAAGCTGCCTAAGGAGCTGCCTCAACCATCCACCAATGACCTCACTTCCTGGTCAGGGAACCAAGCAATGTAGCAGGATGAGCCACAGACAAAACTCCTCAGACACTGAGTTAAAGAAGGAAGCTGCTTATTCGGCTGGGAGCATCGGCAAGAGTCCTGTCTCAAGAGCCAAGCTCCCTGAGTGAGCAATTCCTGTCCCTTTTAAGGGCTCACAACTCTAAGGGGGTCCTTGTAAGAGGGTCGCGATCCATTTGAGCAAGCAGGGGGTACATGACTGGGAGCTGCATGCACCGGCAATGAGAATGAAACAGAACAGGACAGGGATTTTTTACAATGCCTTTCCATACAATGTCTGGAATCTATAGATAACATAACCGGTTAGGTCAGGGGTGGATCTTTAACTACCAGGCTTAGGTCAGGCAGGCCCAGGCCTGGTTTCAGGTCTGGTTTCTTGGTTTCGGATCTGGTTCCTAGGTGCCAGGCTACCTGCCTTTAGTTTTGCTCCTCTTTCTTTTTCTGAGTGTAAATCAATATAAAACAATATAAGAAGGTCTGTCTCTCTTCTCTCAAAACTATTTACATTCTATATAGGCAGTAAATTATATGGTTCAACATTCAAAATTACAAAGCCTATTTATCACAGATTTCCCCTCCTACCGCTGTCCTTCTGCTGCACAATTCTTCTTAGTACAGTTAACTAATGTTATCAGTTTCTTGTGTATCCATTATTTCTTCCTGAGCATCTTAGTCACTTTGAGTTGCTGTTTAACAAATTACCATAGACTAGACGGCTTATAAACAACAGAAGTGTATTTCTCACAGTTCTGGAGGCTAGAAGTTCAAGATCAGTGTGCCAGCATGGTCGGTTCTGGTTGCAGACTGCCGGCTTCTCATTGTGTCCTTACAGGGTGGAAGGAAAGCAAGCAAGCTCTCTGGCTTCTGCTTATGAGAGCACTAATCCTGTTCCCAAGGGCTCCCCCGGCATGATCTATAAATAATTACCTCTCCAAAGCCCCATCTTTAAATACCATCACATTGGAGTTTACATTTCAACATGTGGCTTAAGGGGAGACACATTCAGTCCCTAACATTGGATAACTTTGTTATCAAATATATATTATCTCTGTTTATTTAACACAAATATTTTCATATTATCATTACACACATTGCTTCATATTACTCTTTTTTTTTTTTTTTTGAGATGGAGTTTCACTCTTGTTGTCCAGGCTGGAGTGCAATGGTGCCATCTCGGCTCACTGCAACCTCCGCCTCCAGGGTACAAGTGATTCTCCTGCCTCAGCCTCCTGAGTAGCTGGAATTACAGGCATGCACCACCATCCCCATCTAATTTTGTATTTTTAGTAGAGATGGGATTTCTCCATGTTGGTTAGGCTGGTCTTGAACTCCCGACCTCAGGTGATCCACCTGCCTCAGCCTCCCAAAGTGCTGGGATTACAGGCGTAAGCCACCACGCCCGACCCATACTACTCTTTTTTTTTTTTTTTAACCCAACAGTATACATTAAACATCAATTCATTTTAATATAGAAAAATCTTTTTAATTATTTTTAAAATGACTACATACTATATTATTATTCTAATAATATGTATATATTCTATATACATAGAATAAGTACTATATAGTCATAGTATATGCAATTATACTATGTATTATATACTATTATACTATGTATATACTATTACACTATGACTATGTAGTATATTATTCTCTTATATGCATATTAATTTATGTACTAGGTCCATTATATGTGAATATTTAGGTTGTTTACTCACTTTTGCTCTTATAAAAATGTTTTAATGCATGTTTTTTCTTTATTGTGTGAGTAAACCTATATGATATAGTCTTAGAAGTAGAAATTCTTGGGGTGTGTGTGTGTGTGTGTGTGTGTGTGTGTGTGTGTATGTATTTATAATTTTGCTGGATACTGGAAATTATCTTCCACACAACTTTTGACATATTATACCCATCAGCACTGCATGGGAGTGGCTGTTGCTGTACAATATCACCTATGGTATCTTATTAAACCTTTGGATTTTTACCAGTCTAGTAATGAATAATAGTATCTTGGTATCCTTGTCTTTGTATTATTAAGAGTGAATGTGGACATTGTTTCATTCATTTAAGAGACATATTTATTTATCTAATGTAAACTATGTGCCTATATATTTTTGTATTTCATAATGTGTTATTAGACTTTTGAAACTGATTTGTAGATACTCTTTATGTATGAAATGGGAGATAAACTCTTTATGACACGGTTGTGTTTTTCCTCCAGTTTGTCATATATTTTGACTTTGCTTGGTGAATTTTGCCAGGCAGAAATGTTTGATGTGTGTTCTGTTATGTTTATCTATTTTTTAAATTTTATGACTTCTGAGTTTTTTAATATAGAAAGGCCTTTCTCTTTTGAGATTAGGATAAAATTCCCGAAGAGCTCCAGAGAGATGGGACTATTTTCCAGGGATTAGCAGGTCAAAAAGTGGATAGCATCATTCCAGTCTCCAGATCGAGAAACTAGGAGAGCAAGGAGACCTGTGAAGCGGCCAGTACTTTTATAAAAATTTCCTCCTTTTAGAAACATGTACACAAACAAACCCCTAATTATCCTAAAGGTGGCCAAGGTAAAAATATCAAAAGGATGAGGCCCATTTGGCTTAGAAACAATTAAAAACCAACACTCATGCGTGGCTCTAAGAAGTTTCTCCTTGATTCTGCTTTCAGAGGTTATCTGCTGTGAACTGGTTCTTGTCCCACCCCTACTTTCCTCATCCACTGCTCTTGAAATGGAAGGCATCTGAAGTTGACAAAGATGTTATACAGGATAATTGAGGATAATGTCTCCCTCTTGCCCATGAATATAACTAAAATGAGAACTTTATATTAGTTTGTGCAGTGCTGTAGAAAGCAATTGGAGGCACATACACTGTGGAATAGATCTGATATCATTAATTTTAAGGTTAAATGCCTTCTCAGTGAGCTACCTGTGCAACTAAATTAAATCAAACATTTAATGTTAGCGGTGCAGGTTACTTCATTTATGAAGGTTAAATAGCTGAATTTCAATGTAATTTTTTAGCCTTGCAATGGTGGAGATCTGGAAAAGAATTTCTGATGTATGGACCCTTCTAAATTGCTTAAGGAAATTGTCAATGCAAATTAATTACTTATTTTCTCACCTTTTCAATGTGGTAATAAAATAACTGCAGGTGGCAAGTAGCATAAATTAACTACTTATTTGATTAGTTAAAAAAAAAAATTAATAATCCTTCTTTGTAACTATGAGAATAACATAGCTGATAAAAGAAATTCTAAATATTAGTTGCCTAAAGAATATTAAAAAAGATTATTTTTCCCTAAAATATAAAGATTTTTCATAACTAAGAATATTTTTATTTTAATCAGCATCAAATATTTATATTGTTTAAGATTGTATAGCCATTATTAAATGTAGAATACAATGCAAGTCTGTAGGCTTGCTATTTTAATTACAGCAGACTTATACCTTTCTAACACTTTCACACTCAACGAAATGTAGAGATCCTTTTCTGGCAAAGATTTTCTGGCTCAACATGAAAAATAAAATGTCATTACAGTCTGCCAGAGCAGCCCACCTGTATGGTCGGTCTCAGTGAAATGCCAATGGATTAATAAGAATGTTTGTATAGTAAGGGTAACTTAGGTGACACTTACCTGACAAGGGACCTCTCTTTACCATAGTGTACTTGTTGGATTCTTCCAGATGGAAAGGAACAATGATATGCATTATTCTTAGTTACTGACTATTTTTTAAAGTCAATATTGACCATTCTAGGAGTAAGGAAGTGGAAAATAATGCTCATAGCTCCAGAGAGATAGGACTATTTTCCAGGGATTAGCAGGTCAAAAAGTGGATAGCATCATTCTAGCCCCCAGTTAGAGAAACTAGGAGAGCAAGGAGACCTGTGAAGGGGCCATAGTTCTGGAGGGTAGGGCAATAGGGGATTAGACTAAGGTGGTGACATTGGGGAGAGAGAAGAGGGCAGAGTAAAGAGATGTCTTTTAGGCATAAGGGTTATGAGGGTTATGAGGCTGTGGTCACATTAAGTTTTCTCAATTAGAGGAGAAGGAGCTGGAACATGACATTTATGGCTTATTCAACATACTAACATAATCTCAGTGTCTAATAATTGGTAAACAATAACTTCAACTCCCAGTGAGCACTGTAGTTAGGTCAGAAAATCTAAGTACAGAATTTATTATTTATTAACCATAGGAATTATCTTTACAGTGTGAAGTCCCTGCACTATGATTTTTACCCACAGCCATGGGGTCGACATTTTGGAATTATTAATTAGTGTAGTGGATTTCAAAGCCCACGTTCCACTTGGAGATGTATAGAAGAGGATTGGAGAGATGTAGAAGGTAGGGCAGGAGTAATTGGGCAATATTTCCCACTGTGGAAATATCACAGAATCAATGCTCATTTTACTTACTATTGTACAGATTCTATTGTGCTCTGCAAAACTGAAAGCTACCTGTAGAAAAAGTCTGGTATTATCTATAAAACAGATGTAGTCCCATTCCCTGTGTCACTCATGCATAGCTTTCAGCCGCAGATCTTGAATTTCCTGGTACTTCAATGAGTATCTTTCTTTTATTGCCTAGCTACGTACAAGTGAGTAAAGCACTTAATTCCTTTACTTTGACCTCCTCAAAGGAAAAGTCCCTTAAAATACAAACTTGTAATTCTTACAAGGTTCAACTCAATTGTCTTTAAAAATAATAGCCAAGAGCAAGAATTTATTGTTAGAAAAGAAGTAATGAAACTGAGTGAGGTCTTTGCATTTACTGCGTTAAAACAGAATCTATCTTTCATGGCTCTCTTTTTAAATTTAACTGTTAATCAACTATTAACATTTTCTAGTTATTTTATATCACACATGTACTTTACTGCCACATGTAAAATAAGCATATAAATAACGTCTAATGTGAGCAAAAACCTTTTTATTAGATTAGCTGATGACAGAAACAAGTTTTCTCAAAAGGGCAAATAAGTTATATGAGAGTTTTATGTGGCTTAATCAGCCAGATTTCTAAGCATGATTTTAAGTTGTATTATTATTATTATTCCAGCAGAATTTGATTCCTAATTCCCCTCTTGCATCTTGAAGACTAATAACAATATATCTATTTCGATATGGGTGTTCCCAGTTACCTTCCTTAGGAAATTTAAGGCTCATCAATGGCAAAATCAGTACTAGACATTTTTCTAGTATGGGTGAAGGGAAAATATTTAAAAGTAGAATAAAAATGTGTTGGTCATTTGCCACTGGTTTGATTTCTGGTATACCTGAACTTTCATGACTTACGCTAAATCTGCTAAGGTTGAAGGCCACATTTTGCTGGAATTTAGTCCTAGGCAGAGTGATGTGCATATGCAGGTGAACAGCTTGTTTTGATGACCTAGACAAAGAAAACTCATTTTCAGAGAACTAATCTCTACCTTTCTGGCCATTGGTATAGGCCACAACACCCATCTTGATATTATGTTGTTACTGTGAAATTAAATAATTCAAACTGAAAGCTGCAGGAACTTTAAATTATTCTGAGCCTTGAGAGGAATGTGGCTATGTGGCCTGAGTCATGTGGCAAGCAACTGCAATTTCTGCCCTGTAAATAATTAGGAAGATCAAGAGGTGCCAGAGATAAGACCTCCCCCCGCCAAGACCTGTACCCTTCCTCACAGAGTAATAAACTAAACTTCCTTGGAATTTAGCAATCTGTAACCAATCTAATCACTGTAAAGGATGCACTGGTTTTGTCTGGAAAATGTAATCTTACAATACTTCTCTTCCTCTGCCCACATAAATGGAAACGTAACTTTTCAGCTTTGAAACAGTGACCCCATTTGTTTGAAGTCCGTGTTTCCTAGGTGGCTATCCTCAAGCTTTGTGCTTGAACAGACTCTACTTAATCATATTTTCTAAATCTCATTATTTAAGGTTGACATTACTTTCATTGGCAAAGGCAACTAGGATCAGTAGTGCACAGCAGACCAAAGTGGTCCCGTCAGATTCCCTTTTAGAAAAACAATTAGCCTGTTAAAAAAAAGAGAAGGAGGGTGGTAGGGGTAGGTGGTGAAGATACATATATGGTGAGAGTTATGCTTTGGTTTCTGATTCTTTTTCAGGCTTTTAATCTAGTTCTTCATAAGGCTTGATTACACTAAGTCCTCTTACAAAAAGTTTCTTCTTTATGATCGAGCTAATTTGAGTGGATTTCTGTTTCTCACAACCAAAGGAAACTTGACTAAGACAAAAGGAATGATGGCAGAGTGGTTAGCATCTCTTTTCTTGACATCTCTCACTTCTTATTAAGTCAAGGCAAGCATAAAAGGGAAAGAAAATAGGATTGATTGTTGTATCATGTCAAGCTGATATGAAGGAGTTTTAATATCCCGGATGAAATCTGTCCATATTGATTCTTCTGAGGAAGACAGCCTTATAAAAAAGGGAGGTTCCAGCAAATCCCTGAAAAGAATGCTTGACTCTGATAGGGTTCAGGACATGCTCCCCCAGAATATGGCACCTTGACATGTGAGAAAACAGCAGAAGCAGGAAGGCCACTCTCACCTTCCTCTCACTCTTCTCCCCTGGAGCAGACGGGAAAATAAATCTCTAAACTTCTAAAAATGTAAGTCATAAAGCCGGGCGCAGTGGCTCACGCCTGTAATCCCAGCACTTTGGGAGGCTGAGGCAGGTGGATCATGAGGTCAGGAGATCGAGACCATCCTGGCTAACACGGTGAAACACCGCCTCTATTAAAAATACAAAAAAAAAAACCAATTAGCCAGGCGTGGTGGCGGGCGCCTGTAGTCCCAGCTTCTCGGGAGGCTGAGGCAGGAGAATGGCGTGTACCTGGGAGGCGGAGCTCGCAGTGAGCGGAGATCGCGCCACTGCACTCCAGCCTGGGCGACAGAGCGAGACTCCATCTCTTAAAAAAAAAAAAGAAAAAAAGTCATAAAACCATCATTCTAGGAGGACTCTCCTTATAACAAGAGGAAAGGAATATCCTTGTTTTCAAACACACAGAGACACCAACAAAAATCTAAACAGGCCTTGCTAATGTCCCCCATACCTCCCAGTTTATTATCATTAGATTATTCCCTTTGTCTAATCATATGTCTGCATAATGGTTCACTTTTCATCAAACTTAGCAAAACACGCAGATTTGCCTATTTTTTGGGTCTTCCTTTTCTTATGAAGCCTCTTATGTCAGGTAAAACTTATATTAAACAAATTAGTATAATTTTATCTGTCTTTTGCTATAGGGGTTTCAGCCATGAAACCTATGAAAAAAAGTGAGATGAGTGAGAAAAGCCTTTTTTTAAAAGTATCCTACAATGCTTTGCAGCAGGAAATGTGATCTGGGACACCAAAATAGATGCCCTTTTACAGCTAAGATAGGCCCTAAGGTTAATAAAACAAAGTTACCCTTTTGTTGAGGGCTCAGGGCCTGGCTACCATGGCAAATTTCTAAATGCCTACTATAAGAAAAACCACACACTTGTAAAACTCCTAACAACAGGAGCTATCAGGCTGAATTACAACCTAGACCACTACAACTGTGGCTGGACAGAGGACCAACATTGCAAGCATTGTTTTCTGATAAGGTACTGCAGACTCTAGGGCAGTTTCAGCCAGCTTATAGAGGCTAAGCACTAAAGGTCTTTGTGTCCTGTAGTTCACCTTTTGACATAAAGAGCTAAATTCTACCTCATTTTAATGCTAAAACCCCACCCCAAAGTGAACATGGGATGTATGTTATGCACATGTTTACCCAGTCCACATACACTTGGATCCCCTCATAAATATGTATAGTTTTCTACCCAAACCTGCTGAATATGTGTGACACTGGTACTGTGAGGCATAAAACCCAGTCTGTTTTTCCTGTCTTTGAAGAGAAAACACCTTTGGTCCATGCTGGAGACTTTCTCTTCCTGACTTGCAAACCGGTATCACCAATAAAGTTTTCCTTTCTATTCTGTAGTCATCCTGGTGGTCTGAATTCCATTTTCATTTAGCATTGTGTGAGAAGTTGAGACAAATGTAGTCTTGAACAACTGGTGAGGTAGCTAGGCAGAAAATGAATAGACTAGGAGTTAATGGTAAAGGTTAGAAACTTTATCATCACAATCTGATAGAAAACTTGGTGACCTCCAAATTCATTTTTGAATGAAATTAGATATATCAAAATGCCAAGTGAACATTTACCAATATACATTGTATCACTAAATGTTTTCTGTCGCTTTATTTTTCTGAGTAACCCAAACCAGGATCTGGCTAGACTATGACATGTATCAGAAAATTCTGTAAGTGATGTAGTTATCTTCTCATTTAGGCTGTGGTATTAGAATCCAAAACATGGCTTGGATGATATTTTGTGAGTATTATTTCCTCAAATGATGCTAAAGTGAATTCATTAATTTTTAATCTGAAAACACTTTAATTAATTCAGAATGTGAAAGGTTAGTTTGAAAATAAGGTATGATACAAAGGGGATGGCAGGCACCCTGATGTGCAGCAGATTGGCTCTGATCTTTTGCAATCCAAGTGAGAGGTTGTTGTTCTGTTATGGATGAAAAGGCTCATTATCTCAAAGATAATTGCCCAGATGCCATACCAGTGAGGTCACACTAAACAGGGCTGTGGTTTCTGAACCAAATATTTGAGCTAATTAACAGTTAAAGGTGTAGGGAACTATTTTTAATGTACTATAGAGAACAACTAATAAATACTTCCTTCACACAAAATATTTAACCACTTATGGAGGCTAAATGGAGCTACTGAGTGAAACTGCAAAAATTAGAAAAGTAACATTTTAAAAATTTATTATATAGTTACATACTTTCTGTATTGCTCAGGTTTTGACATCTCTCCAAGTGTGTAAATAATTCTGTTAACTTTTTAAAAAAGTCATGCAGTGTAAGAGGATAAGTAGTAAAATATCTTAATACCTTTATATTCTATTTGACATTTTAAAGCTAAACCTTTAGATTTCAAGGTTTGTGAATAGAGTTGAAATGTTGAAGCCCTAGACATTGCAATTTTTTGGAAAATATACTTACAGAAAACTACAGTGCAGTGTGTTAAAGTAGGGCAGGAGAATATCATAACCAGTGAGAATCTGACCTCTTGTTTCTGTCTCCTACTCTCCAAAGTAAATGCTATGCTTGCCTGGTTTTCTGAATTGCAACATCACATAATGACTCTGCAGGTGGTGCTGTTTGAGTAGAAATGGAATTTTATAGTTAGCCACAAGGTCTTTCTCTATTAGAGAAACTATTAACACTTTAAATCAAAACCAGAAGTGGATGGTATGATTTGTGACAAAGATCGAGGCTGTTTCAGTGATTTTAAGTATACTTTTGTATTGTTTCATCTTTGCCCAAATTTCTGGAGTAGCTAATTAGGAATAGCAATAGCCAGAGTAAAGAAAAATAAGTGTGAAATTTTGAGCATTGGTAGATAGACACAGAGAGGCAAAATTTAAATAAGGCATGGTGTGGGGTATTGAATAAACTGGAGCACAGAATGAATGGTAGCATCATAGAATCAATACAGGGAAGAATGGTTTCCAAATAGGCATTAGAAATCTTTTCTTCATGCTGCAACTGACTTGAGGCTTTATCAAGTCTTCCTTTCTGAGTTGGTTAGAACTTCAGTAGTTGGAATCCTAGAGTATTTTTGTTGCTTAAATACATTAGTTGTGATTTAAAAAATACAACGCGAATTTAGTTATTATTGTAAGAGTCAAAGAAAGAGGAAAGAAACATGAAAAGCAGCTCAAGAGTCAAAGACTGTTTTATTTTGGAGAATAAACCTGAGAGGGGCTTCTGGCTGATTTCAGTCAAGAGTGCTCTCTCTCACAGACTAAGAGTATTTATTGGTTTTAGGGTGAGAGGTTTTATCACAGGCTTGGAATGTTTCTGTGTGGTGGAGAAGCTTATTGCAGGGTTGAAATGTCTCTGGTTGGAGGGGAGGTTATCTCGGGGCTGGCATGTCTCTGGTCGGGGAAGGGTTTAGAATGTGGTTTATGGTCATGCTGACCTTAGCCATTAGGCAGATGCCCTCTGGATTTAGGCAGTTTTTGATCAAGGGGAACGTTAGAATGGGGGTGCTTGTCCCAGATGGTGATGCTCCTGCTCTGTCAATTATCAGCCACACTTGTGTTGGTTTTTGAAGAGCTTGAGTATGGTGACGGTTGTCTTTGCCTGGCCTTCTTTTCTTTTGGATGACAGACTACACCTGCACAATACAATGTATCTGTAACAGTGCTCCATTCTCCTGGTCAGACTGTTTGATTCAGGGATGTGCCAAACTGAGATGATTTTATTTTATTTTGGATGGAAGTGGTATGGAATGATCTGTTTTCTCCATTTTGTGAGATTGCAAATTTTGCCTGCAGAGCTGCCTACAGCAATGTCATATTTCACAAAAGCCCCAGAGAGAGTGAAGCTGATGCCCAGGGGGCAGGCAAGCCTGAGAGAGTCCTGATACTTTTAAAATTTCTCCTTCTAGTCCCTTAGGTCCTCAGGGCTGCCCTGGTTTCCTGCAGCCCTTCTCATTCTGTTGCTACTACAGGAGTTTGAAGTACACCCACCTTCCTTTTTTTTTTTTTTTTTAAATAGGTTAGTCTTGACCTTCTGTCCATGGCAATATACTAAGGCATAGCACTCAGTGTCTTACTCACTAAAGAGATAGAACCTATGTGAAAGGGAACCCCTCAACTTGTTGCCATTTATCTGCACTGGGAAACATACTTACTTTCTTTTCTTGAGGCAGAGGAGGAAGCATCCCTTCTCAAATCTGATGGCCACTGTCCTATCCTAAGACCTTTGCATACTTTTCCCTTCTGCTTGGGCAGCTTGTACTCCACTCACCCCTCCCTTTCATTCTTCTTTTTTTTTTTTTTTTTTTTGAGACAGTCTTGCTCTGTTGCCCAGGTTGGAGTGCAGTGGTGCGATCTCGGCTCACTGCACCCTCTGACTCCTGGGTTCAAGTGATTCTCCTGCCTCAGCCTCCTGAGTTGCTGGGACTACAGGCGTGTGCCACCATGCCCAGCTAATTTTCCCCTTCTTTCTTTAGGTTGAATGTCAGCTCCTCAGAGATGCCTCATCACAGAAGATAACTGCTTCCTTCCCTTCTCATCCTCTTACTACATGTAGTTTCCTCTTTCATAGCCCTTACCTCAAATATGATTATGTTTTCATTTGTTAGCTCACCTTTTTTGTCTGTCTCCCCCACTGCAGTGTAAACTCCATCACAGCAGGGATCATGTATTTATTTATTGGTTATTCTGGCACCTAGCACTTTTATAAACTACAGGCTTCTTGGTTCCTCATGTAATGGCAATTAACATGGAGCCAAGCAGATTTCCCATACTAGGCTTTTATTTCAGGGCTTGTGGTCCAGTGCAAGGGAGACAGTGGAGGCAAGGCACAAGGATCTTCTAGCAGGCTCCCTGAAAACGCCGGTAGTGATTTATTTTTGTGAGGCAGAGCGTGGAATTGACACTAGGGGTAAGGTATACAGGCAGGTCTGGGTAAAGCATGTGAGCGGCAGGGTATGCAAGTCAGCACATCTAGTTATCTTTAGTAACTGGCCTTCTGGTGATCTGACCACAGTGGTATCAAGGCTATAAATCAACTCTTCAGCATTTCTTTCCAAGGTGGGACACTCTACAGCCCTTAGTTCTATGTTTAGATCTCCTAAGACCAGTTTCTGGAATTATTTAAGTAAAAGGCATCGTTAAACATTATGAGAGCACAAAAGAATGGCTATTATCTCTGTGTGACTAAAGCCTCGGGGTTAGCAGGTATAGTCAGTGAGGCAGTGGTGTGGGTTTTGTGAAAAGAAGAAGGAAAAAGAAAAAAATATGTGAGGGAGGAGCCTCATCCCACTCCTATTGTATCTCAGCTCTTTCTGTAATGCATTGAATAAATTAAAGAATAAAAAATTCTTTTATACTCTTCCTAAAAATAAGTACCTAATCAGGGTTCAGCTCTACCTAGCAATTATAATCTTAAATCTATATCTTAAACTAGGCAAATCAGAGAAAAAAATACTCACTGCACTGATATATTTGGTTGACTACCAAATTCCCGTTTTTCTCATCTTCTAGCAAACAGACCCATGATATTTTGTGCTTGTGGGAGGGGAAAGGGTCACCTTCAGTACCAGGCAATATCCTGATCAAAAAAGGTGTCTTTGGCTGATACATCTCCTCTCCAGCAATTTGTTTAGGAATGGGCACAACTGGGCAGCAGCTGCTAGTGTATTCTGATCAGCACGGGAGTTTTGACCTGCTCCGTTTCCGACCTGGGTCGGTTCACCCCTCCTTAGGCAACCTGGTGGTCCCCTGCTCCCGGGAGGTCACCGTATCGATGCCAAACTTAGTGCAGACATCTGACTGGCATAGCGCAGTACAGCCCAGAACTCCTGGAATCAAGTGATCCTCCAGCCTCAGCCTCCCGAGTAGCTGGGACTACAGGCACGCGCCACCACATCTGGCATGTATTCTGAAAAAGTGTTTTCTTCTTTCAACAAAAGGGGCCCAAGGAAGGCTGTCTTCTGGACTTGGAAGGTTGTTGACTGAAGATACAATATCTAGAGTGTCTAAAGTCATTTGGAGGATTGAGATGGGAATGGAAAGAGTCAAACTCTGTAAAATATTTGAAGACATTTATTCTGAGCCAAATATGAGTGACCATGGCCACAGGCCTCAAGAGGTCCTGAAAACATGTGCTCGAGGTAATCAGGGTGCAGTCTGGTTTTATACATTTCAGGGAGACATGAGACTTCAATCAAATACATTTAAGAAATACATTGATTTGGTCCAGAAAGGAAGGACAACTTGAAGCAGATGGCAGGGGTGGGGGTAGGGGGCTTCTAATTTCTGGGGAGAGTTAAATATTTTTTGGTTGACAATTGGTCGAGATTATCTAAAGACCTGGGATCAATAGAAAGGAAATGTGTAGACTGTGATAAGAGGTTATGGAGACCAAAGTGTTATCATGCAGATGAAGCCTTGGGCAACAGGCTTCAGAGCAAATAGACTGTAAATCTTTCTTATCAGACTTACGGTCTACGGTCATGTTAATGCTGGAGAGGTATAAAGAAGCATGCCTAACTCCCACTTCCCATCATGGCATGAACCAGTCTCTCAGGTTCAAACTTCAGAGTGCCCTGGCCAAGGAAGTTCATTCAGATGGTTGGGGGGCCTTAGAATTTTATTTTTGGGGCCGGGCGCGGTGGCTCACGCCTGTAATCCCAGCACTTTGGGAGGCCGAGGTGGGCGGATCACGAGGTCAGGAGATCGAGACCATCCTGGCTAGCATGGTGAAACCCCGTCTCTACTAAAAATGCAAAAAATTAGCCGGGCGAAGCGGCGGGCGCCTGTAGTCCCAGCTACTCGGGAGGCTGAGGCAGGAGAATGGCGTGAACCCGGGAGGCCGAGCTTGCAGTGAGCCGAGATCGCGCCACTGCACTCCAGCCTGGGCGACTAAGCGAGACTCTGTCTCAAAAAAAAAAAAAAAAAAAAGAATATTATTTTTGGTTTACCGAGATGAGTAGCCACCAAGGCAAGAGTAGCAGAGGGGAAGTATGAAAAGAATCACAGAATCATCTAGCCTCAAAAACACTCTTCTTCCCATTTCTTGTTAAGTGAAGTAATAAAAATGTGTTTATAAGATTAACTTTAATAGGTCTTTTGTTACTTGTATTCCAAACTGCTACTCTTAAGAATAATTTCTTAATAAGGGGCATAATAAGAGAGTGATATGTAAACATAGTGATAGAATTATAAATGTACATTTTGTTAGAGAAAGACAGTAGTAAATCAAGACAGTAGTAAATCAAAAACCAGATATAATGAGATATTTAATTACTTTGGATTGCGAAAAATATCTCTAGATTCTGGTAGGGCATGGAGAAGTTCTGATCACTATTATAGAGAAGATGTATTAGGAAGGAGTCCAGTGAGGCAATACCATTTAAGATAATGCTTCCCCCATTTCATTTAGTAATGCAAAATGAATGCCTATTTCAAGAACACTGGAGAACTGAAATGACCACTGTGATAGTTCTAAAACTAAAATATACTCAAGAAAGAAATGTATTTTTTAAACAATGTGGTCTAATTATACTTAGGAAATAAAGAGGTCCTTAGTATTTATGAATCAATAAGTGTTCTTTCTGTTTTCCAACTGTGTTTTCTGTCAGAGGTCTGTTAAATAGAACAAGAAACCTATTTACTGTTGAATTTAAAATCTTTTTTGTTTTTAATTAAGAAAGCTTTCATGTTATGAAAAAATAAAAATAAAAAAATCTTGCAAACAATAGCAAAATCCAAACAATGGAAAAACTATGTACAGAAAGAGTAAGTTTCTCCTAACTTAGAACACAGGTTCGGTCCCTATTGGCAATGATTAATGTTTATTTTTCCATCTCAAATCTTTTATGAATAGCTTGAATGGGTGAAGGAGCAGATTAAATCATATATTGAACGAATATTGATTGAGCACTTCCTCTATGTCAGGCATTATGCTTGGTGCTGGAAATGTAGCATGAAAAAGGTCACCAATGAATCTGTCCTCAATAAGTTTGGGAAAATGAGTAGGGAAAGAGCCATAGTAATTAAAAGCATTTTCCTAAAGGTGGGCTATGTCAGGGTAGGGAAGGACAGGTACTGGTAATAATCAGTGGAGGTACTTAGCTTCACCTGTAGTGTCGCAAAAGAACCGCCTGAGGAAATGATGTGTATACTAAGACCTGGGGAAGGCAGGCAATGTCTTTAACACATTTTTTCATCTATTTTAGGGGATAAGAGGCAGAAAGAATGCTATATAGTCATATGTAATTTAAGTAGCTCCTGTGTTTTAGCACTTTATTTCTGTCAGCTATAAGCACATTAGCATTATTAAGCTTTGGAGTGAATTGGTATTTTTTTTAAAGGATTAAGCTTTCAGAAGTAAAAATTCTTAATTTGGGGTTAAAAATAAATTGCTGCAAAAAAACTAAAATCCAAGTAGATAAATATATGCATGCCTTCTAAAATATAGCAAGTAACACAAAAGAAGGCCAAATGAACTTTAACCACAATATGAAGGATTTAGTTTGAACATTGTTGAGAACTTTCAGGAAGAAGTTGTTAAATCACATCATTCATTTAACCAATGTTAATTCTTCGCTTGACCAAACTTTAGTCAAGCTCCTGAAACTTCTCCTAGGCTTATCTGTGCATTTCTTTGTAAAATCCAGAAAAGAACACTGCTAAGTCAGTTTAGCAAGACTCCTCCCCACTTGATATCTGATCACTCCCAATATCTGAACAGGTTCCTCATCCTCCACCATCCCCCAGGTGATGTCTGATCACCTTGAACTGTCTTCAACAAGAATCCTATTAGAGGCCGGGCGCGGTGGCTCAAGCCTGTAATCCCAGCACTTTGGGAGGCCGAGACGGGCGGATCACGAGGTCAGGAGATCGAGACCATCCTGGCTAACACGGTGAAACCCCATCTCTACTAAAAATTACAAAAAACTAGCCGGGCGAGGTGGCGGGTGCCTGTAGTCCCAGCTACTCGGGAGGCTGAGGCAGGAGAATGGCATGAACCCGGGAGGCGGAGCTTGCAGTGAGCTGAGATCCGGCCACTGCACTCCAGCCTGGGTGACAGAGCAAGACTCCGTCTCAAAAAAAAAAAAAAAAAAAAAAAAAAAAAAGAATCCTATTAGATAGTAAAGCGGCCTCATTGTCTGGGGTGACACCAGATATTCTTTGTCTCACAGTTGAGGAAATCAAAGACATGGACACACCAAGGGTGAGGTTGGAACAGAAGCTTAATAGGTGAAAGAAAGAAAACAGCTCTCTGCTGCAGAGAGGGGTCCCAAAAAGGGTTGCTGTTCTGCAGTGATATGCAAGGGTTTTTATAAATGAGCTGGTGGGGAGGGGGTATCTTATTTACATAGGGTGTGAAAATCCCGTTAGGACCAGGTGTGTCATTTGCATAGAGCGTGATCTCTAGCAGCCCCCACCAACCTTTTATTATACAGGCAGGTTCTTAGCCTAAGCTCCTCCGTGTTGCTTACCTTTTTCCTACTGCACATGTGCTAAAAAGTGGGGTGTAACACCCCGGCCCAAGGTAGTCCTTTCTTTTTTTCTTTTCTTTTTTTTATTCTGAGATGGAGTCTCGCTCTATTGCCAGGCTGGAATGCAGTGGCACAATCTTGGCTCACTGCAACCTCTGCCTCCTGGGTTCAAGCGATTCTCCTGCCTCAGCCTCCCGAGTAGCTGGGACTATAGGCGCAAGCCACCATGCCCAGCTAATTTTTGTATTTTGAGTAGAGAAGGGGTTTCACCATGTTGGCCAGGATGGTCTGGATCTGTTGACCTTGTGATCCGCCCACCTTGGCCTCCCAATGTGCTTGGATTACAGGTGTGAGCCCCTGCTCGCTCCAGGCCCAAGGTAGTCCTTTCTACCAGTGCAGCTGCAGGCATCCCCCAAGCAAGCTTCCAGCTTCCTTATCTGAGTGTGTCCAAAAAAGGAAAAGAATGTGCTTACTAAGGCCGACTGTGCTTATTGGGATCCACTGTATATATGTGAAGCTTGCGGATTACCCAGGAAGCTCCCCACGCTATGCCCGAGTTTGCTTCCTTATCAATGTTTTGCAGCCCGATCTTCCAGGCTTCTCCTTGTTAGGAGAGAAGCGATTTCTTGGGCTGCTTTGTGTTAGAAGGGAAGTTTGCCAAGGATTCTTTGCCCTAGCTATCCGCCTAGATAGTTTCTTCCTCCTGACTCAATAGGTTTAGCCAGAATCCCCCTTACCCGATACCTCCCCTTAGTAATTTCCCATCCACTGATCCCTACCCTGCTTCTTGGCTATAAATTCCTACTTTCCCATAATGTTTTCAGAGTTGAGTCTAGTCTCTCTCTTCCATTGCAAAATCCTATTGCTGTTGTCCCTATACCTGCGGTGATGGTCCTGGATAATGTCTGCTGTACTCTGCCTTATCAAGTATCATTTAATATTTCTTTAGTATAAGTTGGGGGCATTTAGTGTTTGTTGCTGATTTCTCACTATTCTTTGAAAAATCCTAAATCTCACCCACTGTAAATTAACAACTCTGGTGAAAGGCTGTTTTGATGGGATTTTAAAGAGTAAGGTCCAGGCTTTTTGTCATGAAGTCCAAGGACAATCACAGAAGTGCTGCATGTTCAGCTCAAGAACAAGATATTTATGAGAGTGCATAAGTACTTTGTTTTGATGGTGAGGTGTATTGGGTTGTAAATTTTAGAAAATAACTCAGGTAAGGAACATCTGTTTATTGACAGAGAACTTCTCATTTCCACTGCCACTGTCTTTGTCCGGGCACTTACCGTTTCTTGTCTGTGTTGCTACAGTAAATGCCTAACTGGTTTTCTTTCCTATAATCTTGTGCCCTTCCAATATGTATTCCACTCTGCTGCCCAAGAGATCTTTTAAAAGGGCAAACCTGACCATGTCACTCCACTCTCCTGCTTAAAATCCCTTTTGCAATATGCCAGTGCCTTGAGGATTGCAATCAATCAGCTTCACAAAGTGCATCGTCATGTGACTGTTGCCTCTCTTTAAAGTTTCTATCTTGTTAGTGCTTTATACTTAACTTTTTACTTAGGCAGATGAATTACTAGCAGTTTCATGAAAAGCATATGGGTTCATAGGATTGTCTTTTTGTTTTTGTCTCTGCTGACACAGCCTCCATATTGTCTAGTACCCCATTAAGAGTTAATTGCAGTGTTACTTTCCCAGGCTGAGGTAGGTTACATATTTCTGTTCTATTCAGTTCTCCATAACACCTTGTTTACAGGTCTAATACGGTACCAGCCTTGTTGGGTTGAAATTGTTGAATCTCTCTCTTTTTTTTTCCTCTCTCTCCTAATACATCATGAATTCTTTTAGGTTAGAGGTTGTGTCTTGCTTGTCTTTATATACACAGAGCTTAACATAATTTGTGGAAAATGGAAGACAAATAATAGATGTAGCTTATCAGAAATCAGTTTTGTTTTTTGGCACTGTTCATCTGGTGAATATACTGAGAAAACATGCTTTCTAGCATTTATTTACTTCTGTTTGAAAGTGTACTTTTCTTTACTTTGTTACCAAAGGTCTGGGGTCTGTTCTCAACGATTGTGGTCCAAGCATTAGGAAGAATACTAATGGTACAGTTCATTGGTTCACAAAAGGGTCACTGGAGTCAGTGTTTGCATTTGAATCTTGGGTCTTTATTAGCTGTGTAATTTTGAACAGGTTACTATACTTCTCTAATATTTCAGCTTTTCCATCTGTGAAAAAAACAGTGCCTCCCACACAGAGTTGTTGGAGGATTGAGACAATCCTTGTTAAGCATTTAGGGTATCTGAAAGGGAGCAAGCATTTCATGAATGTTAGATATTATTATTTTAAGAATTTCTGCCTTTATTTTGTCCGGGGATCTGCTGACATTCTTTGGAACTAGGCAAAAGCATAAAACGTGGTGCTAAGTACCGAGAGTAGGGAGATTGAAATTGATGAAGGCATGGCACTTTCTTACCAAATTTCAAAATAGAAAATAGAGTTTCCCATAAGAGAGGAAAAAAGTCCTCTAAGAATTTAGAAGAATGGGAGATTATTTTCACCTGGGCTAGAGTTCTCAGCCTCTGCACTACTGACATATTGAGACAGATTATTCTTTGTTGGGTAGGACTATCTTGTGCATTGTAGGGTGTTGAGCAACATTTCTGGCCTCTGCCAACTAGATGCAAGGAGCATGTTCCCGGGTGTGAAAACCAAAAATGTTTACAGGCATTGCCAAATATTCTCTGGGGGATAGGGCTGGATGGGGGGTAAGTTTGCTCCCAGTTAAGAACCACTAAGCTAGGGAAATTTGAGAAAATGTGGCCTAGATATGCAGGGAGTCGTGGGGTAAAGTTGGGTCAACTGTGGAGATAATTCTTTTTTAAAATTATTATCATACTTTAAGTTCTGGGGTACATGTGCAGAACGTGCAGGTTTGTTACATAGGTATACACATGCCATGGTGGTTTGCTGCACCCATCAACCCGTCACCTACATTAGGTATTTCTCCTAATGCTATCCCTCCCCTACCCCCCTATCCCCTGAAAGGCCCCAGTGTGTTATGTTCCTTTCCCTGTGTCCGTGTGTTCTCATTGTTCAACTCCCACTTATGAGTGAGAATATGCAGTGTTTGGTTTTCTGTTCTTGTGTGTTAGTTTGCTGAGGAGGATAGTTTCCAGCTTCATTCATGCCCCTGCAAAGGATATAAACTTATCCTTTTTTATGGCTGCATAGTATTCATGTCATCTGCAAACAGAGATATTTTGTCTTTCTTTTTTCCTATTTGAATACCCTTTATTTCTTCCTCTTGCCTGATTGCCTTGACCAGAACTTCTAATTCTATGTTGAATAGGAGTGGTGAGAGAGGGCATCCTTTTCTTGTGCTGGTTTTCAAAGGGAGTGCTTCCAATTTTTTCCCATTCAGTATGATACTGGTTGTGGAATTGTCATAGATAGCTCTTATTATTTTGAGATACATTCCATAAATACCTAGCTTATTGAGAGTTTTTAGCATGAAAGGCTGTTGAATTTTATCAAAGGCCTTTTCTGCATCTATTGAGATAATCATGTGGTTTTTGTCATTGGTTCTGTTTATGTGGTGGATTATGTCTATTGATTTGCATATATTGAACCAGCCTTGCATCCCGGGGATGAAGCCAACTTGATCGTGGTGGATAAGTTTTTGGATGTGCTGCTGGATTTGGATTGTTAATTTTTATTGAGGATTTTGCATTGATGTTCATCAGCCTGAAATTTCAGCCTGAAATTTTGTTTTTTTGTTGTTTCTCTGCCAGGTTTTGGTATTAGGATGACGATGGCCTCATACAATGAATTAGGGAGGAGTCCCTCTTTTTCTATCATTTGGAATAGTTTAAGAAGGGATGGTACCAGCTCCTTTTTGTACCTCTGGTAGAATTAGCCTTTCCATCTGTCTGACCCTGGGATTTTTTTGGTTGGTAGGCTATTGTTTACTGCCTCAATTTCAGAACTTGTTACTTGTCTATTCGGGGATTTGACTTCTTTCTGGTTTATTCTTGGGAGGGTTTAATGTGTTCAGGAATTTATCAATTTCTTCTAGATTTTCTAGTTTATTTGGGTAGAGGTGTTTATAGTATTCTCTGATGGTAGTTTGTATTTCTGTGAGATCAGTGGTGATATCCCCTTTATCATTTTTATTGTGTCTACTTGATTCTTCTCTCTTTTCTTCTTTATTAGTCTGGCTTGTGGTCTATTTTGTTAATCTTTTCAAAAAACCAGCTACTGGATTCATTGATTTTTTTTGAAGAGTTTTTTGTATCTCTGTCTCCTTTGGTTCTGCTCTTATCTTAGTTATTTCTTGTCTTCTGGTAGCTTTTGAATTTGTTTGCTTTCGCTTCTCTAGTTCTTTTAAGTGTGATGTCACAGGGTGTCTATTTGAGATCTTTCCTGCTTTCTTCTGTGGGGCATTTAGTGCTATAAATTTCCCTCTAAACACTGTTTTAGCTGTGTCCCAGAGATTCTGGTATGTTGTTTCTTTGTTCTCACTGGTTTCAAAGAACTTACTTATTTCTGCTTTAATTTCATTATTTACCCAGTAGTCATTCAGGAACAGGTTGTTCAGTTTCCATGTAGTTATGTGGTTTTGAGTGAGTTTCTTAATCCTGAATTCTAATTTGATTCCACTGTGGTCTGAGAGACTGCTTGTTATGATTTCCGTCCTTTTGCATTTGCTGAGGAGTGTTTTACTTCCAATTATATGGTCAATTTTAGAATAAGTGTGATGTGGTGCTGAGAAGAATGTATATGCTGTTGATTTGGCATGGAGAGTTTTGTAGATGCCTATTAGGTCTGCTTGGTTCAGAGCTGAGTTCAAGTCCTGAATATCCTTGTTAATTTTCTGTCTCATTGATCTGTGTAATATTGACAGTGGGGTGTTAAAGTCTCCCATTATTATTGTGTGGCAGTTAAGTCTCTTTGTAGGTCTCTAAGAATTTGCTTTATGAATCTGGGTGCTCCTGCATTGGGTGCATATATATTTAGGATAGTTAGCTCTTCTTGTTGCATTGATCCCTTTACCATTAAGTTATGGCCTTCTTTGTCTTTTTTGATCTTTGTTTGGTTAAAGTCTGTTATATCGGAGACTAGGATTGTAACCCCTGCCTTTTTTTTTTTTTTTTTTTGCTTTCCATTTGCTTGGTAAGTATTCCTCCATCCCTTTATTTTGAGCCTATGTGTGTCTTTGCATGTGAGATGGGTCTCCTGAATACAGCACACTGATGGGTCTTGACTCTTTATCCATTTTGCCAGTCTGTGTCTTTTAATTGGGTCATTTAGGCTATCTACACTTAAGGTTAATATTGTTATATGTGAATTTGATCCTGTCATTATGATGCTTGCTGGTTATTTTGCCCATTAGTTGATGCAGTTTCTTCATAGTGTTGATGGGCTTTACAATTTGGTATGTTTTTGCAGTGGCTGGTACCGTTTTTTTCTTTCCATATTTAGTGCTTCCTTCAGGAGCTCTTGTAAGGCAGGCTTGGTGTTGACAAAATCTCTCAGCGTTTGCTTGTCTGTAAAGGATTTTATTTCTCCTTCACTTATGAGGCTTAGTTTGGCTGGATATGAAATTCTGGGTTAAAAATTATTTTCTTTAAGAATTGTGAATATTGGTCCCCCCTCTTCTGGCTTGTAGGGTTTCTGCAAGGAGATCCACTGTTAGTCTGTTGGGCATCCCTTTGTGGGTAACCTGATCTTCCTCTCTGGCTGCCCTGAACATGTTTTCCTTTATTTCAACCCTGGTGAATCTGACAATTATGTGTTTTGGGGTTGCTCTTCTCAAGGTCTATATTTGTGGTGTTCTCTGTATTTCCTGAATTTGAATGTTGGCCTATCTTGCTCGGTTGAGGAATTTCTCCTGGATAATATTCTGAAGGGTATTTTCCAACTTGGTTCCATTCTCCTCGTCACTTTGAGGTACACCAATCAAATGTAGGTTTGGTCTTTTCACATACTCCCATATTTCTTGGAGGCTTTCTTCATTCCTTTTCATTCTTTCTTCTGTAATCTTGTCTTCACACTTTATTTCATTAAGTTGATCTGCAATCTCTGATAGCCTTTCTTCCACTTGATCGATTGGGCTATTTATAACTTGTGTATGCTTCACAATGTTCTCGTGCTGTGTTTTTCAGTTCCATCAGTTCATTTATGTTCTTCTCTAAACTGGTTATTCTAGTTAGCAATTCATCTAACCTTTTTGGAAGGTTCTTAACTCCCTTGCATTGGGTTAGAACATGCTCTTTTAGCTTGGAGGAGTTTGTTATTACTCACCTTCTGAAGCCTTCTTCTGTCAATTCATGAAACTCATTCTTCGTCCGGTTTTGTTCCCTTGCTGGTGAGGAGTTGTGATCCTTTGGGGGAGAAAAGGCATTCTGGATTTTGGAATTTTCAGCCTTTTTGTGCTGGTTTTCCTCATATTCATGGATTTATCTACCTTTGGTCTTTGATGTTGGTGACCTTCAGATGGAGTTCCTGTGTGGACATCGTTTTTGTTGATGTTGGTGCTCTTTCTTTCTGTTTGTTAGATTTCCTTCTAACAGGCCCCTCTGCTGCAGATCTGCTGGAATTTGCTGGAGGTCCACTCCAGACCCTGTTTGCCAGGGTATCACTAGCAGATGCTGCAAAACAGCAAAGATTGCTGCTTGTTCCTTCCTCTGGAAGCTTCATCCCAGAGGGGCACCTGCCAGATGCCTGCCAGATGCCAGCCAGAGCTCTTCTGTATGAGGTGTCTGTCGACCCCTGCTGGGAGGTGTCTCCCAGTGAGGAGGCATGGGTGTCAGGGTCCCACTTGAAGAGACTGTCCCTTAGCAGAGCTTGAGTGCTGTGCTGGGAGATCTGCTGCTCTCTTCAGAGCCATTGGGCAGTCTGCTGAAGCTGCGCCCACAGCCACCCCTTCCCCCAGGTGCTCTGTCCCGGGGAGATGGGAGTTTTATATAAAAGCCCCTGACTGGGGCTGCTTCCTTTCTTTCAGAGATGCCTTACCCAGAGAGGAGGAATCTAAAGAGGCAGTCTGGCTACAGTGGTTTTGCAGAGCTGCGGTGGGCTCTGCCCAGTTCAAATTTCCTGGTGGGGTGGCTTTGTTTACAGTGTGAGGGAAAAATCGCCCCTCAAGCCTCAGTAATGGCAGACACCCCTCCCCCCACCAAGCTCAAGTGTCCCAGGTTGACTTCAGACTGCTGTGCTGGCAGTGAGAATTTCAGGCCAGTGGATCTTAGCTTTCTGGGCTCCGTGGGGCTGGGATCTGCTGAGCTAGACCCCTTGGCTCCCTGGCTTCAGTCCCTTTTCTAGTGGTTCTGTCTCGCTGGTATTCCAGGTGCTATTGGGTTATGAAAAAAACTCCTGCAACTAGCTCAGTGTCTGCCCAAACAGCCACCCAGTTTTGTGGTTGAAACCCAGGGCCCTGTTTGTATAGGCACCTGAGGGGATCTCCTGGTCTGTGGGTTGTGAAGACTGTGGGAAAAGTGTAATGTCTGGGCCAGTGTGCACCGTTCCTCACGGCACAGTCCCTCATTGCTTCCCTTGGCCAAGGGAGGGGTTTCCCTGATCCCTTGCACTTCCTAGGTGAGGCAGTGCCCCACCCTGCTTCGGCCTGCCCTCTGTGGACTGCATCCACTGTCTAACCAGCCCCAATAAGGTGAGCCAGGTACCTCAGTTGTAAATGTAGAAATCACCCACCTTCTGCTTTGATATCACTGGGAACTGCAGACTGGAGCTTTTCCTATTTGGCCATCTTGTTTGCAACTTTGGAGATAATTTTCAAATGAATCACATAGTTCAGAAGAGGCTTTACACATGATCTTGGGCCAGGCATGGTGGCTCACGCCTGTAATCCCAGCAATTTGGGAGGCCAAGGTGGGTGGCTCACCTGATGTCAGGAGTTTGAGACCAGCCTGGCCAACATGGTGAAACCCTGTCTGTACTAAAAATAAAACAATTAGCCAGGCATGGTGGTGGGCACCTGTAATCCCAGCTACTCAGGAAGCTGAGGCAGGAGAATTGCTTGAACCCAGGAGGCGGAGGTTGCAGTGAGGTGAGATCATGCATTGCACTCCAGCCTGGGCAAAAAGAGTGAAATTTCTTCTCAGTTAAAAAAAAAAAAAGAGGAAAATTTATCCTCGGGAAATCTTTAAAAATAGGATTTATTTATTTATTTATTTATTCATTCATTCATTCATTCATTTTTGAGAGGGAGTCTCGCTCTGTTGCCTAGGCTAGAGTGCAGTGGCACGATCTCAGCTCATTGCAAGCTCTGCCTCCCAGGTTCCCGCTATTCTCCTGCCTCAGCCTCCCAAGTAGCTGGGACTACAGGCACCCGCCACCATGCCTGGCTAATTTTTTGTATTTTTAATAGAGACAGGATTTTACTGTGTTAGCCAGGATGGTCTCAGTTTCCTGACCTTGTGATCTGCCCACCGTGGCCTCCCAAAGTGCTGGGATTACAGGCGTGAGCCACCGTGCCCAGATTTATTTTTATCTGTCTAAAATAAATTAGGTGTTGAGTTGGAAGGAGGAAGGGATTATCTGGTTTATTAACATTTGCCACTCCCAGAAGCTGATGATCATCTGGTGTATTATCAGTGCATCAAAAGTCTAGAGACAAAAGGTGGGTGCAAAGATGCAAAGCATGGCTCTGACCCAAAGGAGCTTGTCCATTATAAACTCTTTAAAGGCAGAGGGCCATATGTTTTGAGGATGTTTACGAGACACATTAAAAAAGTGCTAGTTAGATATATCTCTATTTAAACAATAACTTAAGACAATAAGAAAGACACTTTCACAAGATTACTAACACAAAATTTTCTAGGAGTTTAGGGGAGGAAGAAAGTTTTTCAGGTTCACTAATAGAAGAAGGCTTTACCCAGAGTGATATATAAACAGAGCCTTGAAAATGAGCTGCGTGCAGTGGCTCACGCCTGTAATTTCAGGATTTTGGGAGGCCAAGGTGGGCAGATCACCTGAGGTCAGGAGTTTGAGAACAGCCTGGCCAACATGGTGAAACTCCGTCTCTACTAAAATGACAAAAATTAGCTGATTGTGGTGGCAGGCGCCTGTAATCCCAGCTACTCGGGAGGCTGAGGCATGAAAATTGCTTGAACCCGGGAGGCGGAGGTTGTAGTGAGCCGAGATCCTGCCACTGCACTGAAGCCTGGGCAACAGAGTGAGACCCTGTCTAAAAAAAAAAAAAAAAAGAAAAGAGTGAGCTTTAGATGAGATAGACCAGTCAAAAATCCTGAACAAACAATGGCGGTAGGAATGGAGGTAGGAATGGAGGTAGGAATGGAGGTAGGAATGCATGGAAGAGATTTACAGCAGAGGATTATCTGGGCCAGAGTTGAGGGTTTGGTGGATCATAACAGATGGGGTTAAAGAAATATTTGCATTTTGTTTGTTGAAGGAAAAAATAGTTTCATTTATGCAAACTCTAGTAAAATGCTCTCTGGGGTCTTTGTTGATAAGCTACCTCAGGGGCTTCGGACAGGATTTAAAGGGACAGAACAAATGCTGCTCTGTTTAGACTCACATGGTTTTCTCTGTGGTGTGCTGGTCATTTGTCAGGGCAGTGTACTTGTTCTGGTCCTGTTTCCTCTTCTCTGAAATTCGTTTTCAGAGAATAATGCACCCTTTGCCTGTGGCAGAAGTTTGAACTTCCAAAGTTGTCTCCTTTCTCTTTTTGCTCGGAATCCTGATGCTCTGGTTATATGGGTTATGGTAAAGATTGTCTTATTTTCTTAACAGCTTCCAAGCATTCTGGGCCATTTTTTGGGTGCCAGTAATAAACAGAGCTATTTAAACATGACATCACACACAGTTAAGTGCCATGTGTATTATCATGTCCTGTTATTTACAGTGTGTAAATAGAAGTGCACAGAAGTAGCAACTACCAGCAAATGAAGTCAACAAATAAAGGACTAAAATTTAACAGCCTCATCTATTGGCAGCCAAAAATCTTTCTATTTGTTTAGGTTTAAGTCAAGGTAATTTTCCTCCACTTTGAAAAGATGAAAACAGTGCCAAATTAAAAAATATGAAAACACATCTAAAGGAATATATTTTTAAAATATTGGCTGGGCCAATATTTTTATGCAGCCACCCGCTTCCCCTAGGCCACTGACTCTTATTCCCTGTGGACTACAGCGGACACTGCTGCTTCCTGCCTCTGGACAATCAACTCCTGCCATTCTTCTCCCTCTGGCAAGCAGAGAACACCTACTGCCTTTCATGACCAGCTGTTAAAGAAAGTGTTGCCCTGATATAGCTTTAAGGTCCCCCAAAAGCTGTTGTACTAAGAGGGTGGTCCCACATATTGAATGCAGGTCCTATTGCTTGTTCTTGATTATTATTTTTCCTTAAGAAACAAACATCATTTTCCCATTCAGAACTCATTTTTCCTTGATAATCCTCAGTCTGTCAAACACATTAGAATAGATCTAAACTCCTACTCATTTAATTCCTACCTTCTATCCTTTGCCTCTTACCATATCTAATTAGGGGTGTGATTAAGATAAGTTTTCAATGTAAATATTTTTGATAGCCCTTTTTTCCTCATTTTTACAACCCAGAAAGTTTCTCAAGGACTTTTTGAAATATAGTCATCATTGAAGATAGTGCTCCATCTCCCAGTTTCTTGGGAGGGTAGGCGCCTTGCTCCAATTTGCATAACTACCTCCTGTTATAAAGTTATAAGAAGCTTATTCTTTTTTGGATAAAGCCAGTCAGTAAACCCAGATGGCCTATGATTTCCTCCTAACATCCTCCAGTACTTTTCTACTAGATCACCCCAGTACTTAAAATCCCTCTCACCCTTTGCTTCAGCAGACTTGAGTTCAGACCTCTGTTTCCCATTGCAATAGCCTCCAATAAAGTCTTCTTTACTTCTTTAATTATTTTATCCTGTGCAATTTTTGCTTTGATGATGATGATAGTTTTCATAGGTTTGAAGATCTGCAGACTAGGAAATGGGAGTAGCAATGGAAATAGGAGAAAGTGAAGGGATATTCTTTTAGTGAGGGAACTTGTTGAGTTTGAACATTTGGGATTTAGGATGGTAATTGACATTCAAGTGATGAAGTGGCTCCGGAGCTTTGATAATACTTGGACTTGAGAGTCAGTCAACATAGTGGTGATGTTTAAAGCCCTGATAAAGTGTTATTTCTGTACAGAATCAGGAAGATCAGAAGATCAGATGAGAGATGATTGGGGGCTAAGATAGAAACTTTGTTAAGAGTTGAGGAAAAGGACTAAGCACTGTTAGGAAAGAAGATAGAAGGGTCCCAAGTAATCAACAGAAATAAAAATAAAGAAGGGAGTTTGGGTTTTGCTAAAAGTAAATTCCTAAAAGAACATTACATGGAAGAGTGACAGAGGAAATTTTAGAGGTGGAATATATAGCTAAGAACATGATCAGAAATAACACAAATCATTTGAGAATTTGGGTGAAAAGCAGAAAAGAAGGAGGTTGTAATAAAATTCTTTTTCCCAGAATAGATAATACTAAAATATTTATTCAAGTTAGAGTGATAAAAACAAAAAACAAAAAAAGATTGGTTCTCAGAATACTAGAGTTAGTTTGGGCAGGTGGGAATGTTAACTTTCAAAGGAAGGATTTGAGCATATGTATATGTGTGTCTGTGTGTTTAAGGGGTAATGTCGTTAGTATTATTTTCCTTATATAAAAATTAATTTTAGTATTTGAAAAGAAGTCTTGTAGAGTCAGTCTTACTTTTTTAAGCAGTAAATTGAAAAATCAAACTGAAGTAAATTTTTATAACATCTTTTTTTTAAAGGAAGAATTAATTACCCGTGCTAGAGGGCAAGACTGCTTTGAAGTCAGTGGGTACAAAGGTATTTCAAGGACAAATGCCTGTTAGAGAAAACTAATGGAGGAAATTTTGTTTTAGAAAGGAAGTGCATCACGTAGGTTGGAAAATGAGAGATAGATGGTAAATGACATTTTCCCTGAATTTTTGACTTGTAAAAGAATAGTAGGAATAAAGATAATGTTATTCTGGACTATTTGAAAGCTGTTTTTACTTAGACTAAATAAGCATATTGGTTTATACTTACATAGTGCCTACCAAGTGTTTGGCACGTTTAAATTCACTAAATACTTTCACCAAATCTCTCCGGAAAGTACTATTACTATCCCGTTTCCTAATGAGGACATTGACAGGTTAAGTAACTTTCCCAGAGTTATTTACTCACCTAAGAAATAGGGTCAGGATTAGAACCCAGGTAATCTAAGACCAAAGTCTGTGTACACTATACTCTACTGCCTCTTACAGACAGAAAATAGATGTTGCAAATTCCTGAATGAAATTCACCTCATCAAAATTTACCTACGAGCAGTGCATTGGAGAGAAACTGGATCAAATTAAATGTTAAAAATTATTAAAAACAATGTTCTGGTTATGTTTTATAGATTTCTTTTGTCCTCTGCTTTTCTTATAAGGCTGTGAGTAAACATTATTTTCTTAGCAGCTGATACAAGAATATCTTCATTGAGTAAAATTCACTTTATGGAGAAAATATCATATATCCTCTGGTTTCCTCATTTTCCTGATGAGAAGCTCCAAAAAAATTTATCCGGTTGATGGGAATATGTAACCTTTCAGGAATGTGGCAAAACTGAGCATAATATGTAACTATAATATTGCATTTATGATTAATTACAGGGGTGTGTGTGTGGGCAGGGGGGCGGCTCTCAGGACTGATCGTTTACATAACACCTTTATGGGAAATAGAAAGAGGCTCTCTCTGCATGAATGAATTAGAAAAACACATTTAGCCTTTTCGTTCTGTACACTCTAAATGCATATGTCTGAGTTCAAATCCTAGCTCTGCCTCATCCTGTGCTATGACTTTGGTAAATAACTAGCCTCTCAGTACTTCCATTTCCTCATCTTTGTATTGGGGACAATTAGTGCTCTCTTCACAATTAACCGTGTGGTTGAATTGAGGTGTTAGGAAGAAGGTATGGCTGGCCCATAGCAAACATTTCATATATATCATCTATTTGTTTCTAAAAATCAAATATGGCATTAATTTAGAAATAACACTTTTTTCCACTTGCCTTTTATGCAAAAATGTTATTGAGACATTTCCCCTCGTCTTTAATATCTGTCTTTATCATCAATAGACACACTTTTGAATCATTTAAAACAGTTTTGCAGAGCCCAACGTCTTGAATTCCAAGTTGAGAAACAGTACTGTGTTTTTGTGTTTGGCACTTGTATTAGTCTGTTTTCACACTGCTGATAAAGACATATCTGTGACTGGGTAATTTATAAAGAAAAGGAGGTTTAATGGACTCACCATTCCACGTGGCTGGGGAGGCCTCACAATCATGGCCCAAGGCTAAAGGCACGTTTTACATGGTGGCAGTAAGAGAGGATGAGAGCCAAGTGCAAGGGGGAAACCCCTTATAAAATCATCAGATCTCGTGAGACTTATTCTCTACCACAAGAACAGGAATGGGGGAAGCCACCCCCATGATTCAGTTATCTCCAACCAGGTTCCTCCCTCAACACGTGGGAATTATGGGAGCTACAATGCAAGATGAGATTTGGGTGGGGACACAGCCAAACCATATATATTGGTGCTGTCATAAAAAATTGTATCCCAAGCCACCATGGCTCCTCACAGAGTATTAGGACAGATTTTTTTTATTCTACTCTGTTGAGTGTAGGTGATCTCTAAAATGTAATTATTTTATGTATTACTTTTAAAGAAAACTTTGTTTATTTTTTTGAGACAGAGTCTGGCTCTATCACTCAAAGTGGCATGATCTCTGTGCCCTGCAACCTCCGCCTCTTGGGTTCCAAGTGGTTCTCGTGCCTCGGCCTTCTGAGTAGCTGGGATTACAGGCATGAGCCACCACACCCAACTAATTTTTAGTAGAGATGGGGTTTTGCCATGTTGGCCAGGCTGGTCTCAAACTCCTGGGTTCAAGTAATTTGCCTGCCTCGGCCTCCCAAACTGTTGTGATTATAGGTGTGAGCGACATGCCTTCTGAGCCACTGTGCTTAGCCAGAAATCTTTAAAAAGTTAGTGTATAACAGCATCCAGCAATTCTTATTGTGAATTTATACTCAGATAATAATTATTAAATCTGTGAAATTTTTCTTTTTATCAAAAAGAAGAATTTCTCCCTCTTTTTATGTCAGATGACTTGATAGGAATTAAAAACTATCATTGTGGTTGTTTCTGGCTAATTTTTCTTTCTCAAACAGTACTTTAGGGCTCAAAATAAAGAAATTTAGAGAGCCCTTCATATTTGAGTATAAGGTACATTCTTTTTTCTAAATGTGAATTTGGTGAAAATTTTTTTAGCTATATTTTACATTGATAAGATGCTTAGGGTATATAGGGAAACTAAAAGGCATACGCAGAAAAATAGATGATTTTAAACTTGCCTCTTAGAGGCAGCGGCATTGTTGCCTGAGAGATGACTGCAGCGTGTACCTTTTAGAGCAGAACACAACGTTTCAAAGTGTAATCACAGATTTTAGTGCATTTAGATTCACTACATTGAGGCACAACTTAGATATGGAGCCCATGAATCTACATGTTAAACAAGGTCTTTCCTACCCCAAGTATTTTTTATGCACACTACAGTTTGAGTAATTGTCTTTCATATAATAGAGGATATGTGTGGCAGAAAGGAGTGGAGAGAACAGCCAGAGAAGAGGGAGGGCAAGAATAGACCAAGTGATTAAGACAGGGAGGTGGGACTGGGAAAGAGACTTACTGTAAGGCATTGGCTCACTTGACTGTGAAGGCTCAGAAGTCTGGGAGCTGAAGGGGGTGAACTGGGGACCCAGAAGAGCTGATGGTGCAGTTTTAGTCAGAATTTGAAGGTCTGAAAACCAGGAGGGTTGATAGTGTAGTTCCAATCTGAGTCCATGTCTAAGGGCAGGAAAAGACCAATGTCTCAACTTGAAGATGATCAGGCAGAGAGAAAATTACCCAGTCTCAGGCATTCTGTTAGGACAACGGAAAATGAAATAAGAGAGTGTGCTTAAATATATGAAAACAGTAATAAGCCTGTAATCTCTCTCTCTCTCTCTCTTTTTTTTTTTTTTTTGTTGAGACGACGTCTTGTTCTGTTGCCCAGGCTGGAGTGCAATGGTGTGATCTCAGCTCACTGCAACCTCTGCTTCCTGGGTTCAAGTAATTCTCCTGCTTCAGCCTCATGAATAGCTGTGATTACAGGCATGTGCCACTGTGCCCAGCTAATTTTTGTATTTTTAGTAGAGATGGGGTTTCACCATGTTGGTCACTCCTGACCTCGTGATCCGCCCACCTCAGCCTCCCAAAGACCTGTAATCTCATGGGAGAGAGACATCTTTTACTAGAAAAGTGCTGTGTCCAGAGTTAAAAGTAAAGGTAAAATAAACGCTATTCACTACGCTTGGGAAAGATGAGAGGCCAAAGAGGTGAAAAGAGAAAGAAGGAAGTTATCAATGACAAAGTTATAAATATTTATGAGTGAACAATCTGAACAAAAGTCATATCATTTATTAGATGACATTGAAAGGTTATTTGTACTACTTCAGTGATTTTGTTGTGTATTTCTGTAAAAAAGGGGTATATGTAAAATGAAAAATATTCCTGATAAAGTATGCACAATAAAGATATTTCTATGATATGGATCACTTTGACAACATTGTAAAGGGCTATTTGTGTTTCAGCCTCCCTGCTGGTCCCCATTTTCCTCATAATAGACTCTCTCCTCTACTTTGACGGGTCTGGTATCCCATTTCTTGCCCCTTTTCCCATGCTTTCTCAGTTTTAAGAAATTTCAGTGTGATGGTTGATTAATTATACTTTATGTAAATTTCAGTGACTTCTGTCATTTATATTTGAAGCTATTTGACCAGGCGCCAGTGACCAGGGTGGGAGAGACTTGGGATGACAAGGAGAGGTTGAGGGGTGCTTTTTGTCCCTCTTTCTCTCCCTTTTTATGCCAGTCAGATACTTTCCAAATAGAGTATTGATTTTACCCTGGCAAATGTAAAAGAAAACTTACACCAGACAGAGTTAAATAGAGAAAAAGGACTTTTTTCAAGACTATTGAAGTAGGTGTCAAGACTATCGCAACGCAGGAGAGATTGAATTCAACTCTGAGTACAAGGACACCTGGGGATTTATAGCAAATGGACAGAGTGAGGGAGTCATTAAATGGAAATATTAGGAGGAGCTTAGTTACAAAGGGTGGGGAATCAGAAACTTTATTGGATATCAAGGGTTAGAGGTATTTTTGCTAAACTGGCTTTAGGAGGATTCTTGTTAAAACTAGGACAACTGGATTCTTTGTTAAAACTATGCTTAACAAACCAAGGACAAGTTTTAGTCAAGGAAAGGGCTCACAGGCTGGCACAATGGCTCATGCTTGTAATCCCAGCACCTTGAGGGGCCAAGGCAGATGGATCACTTGAGGTCAGGAGTTCGGGACCAGCCTGGGCAACATGGCAAAACCTATCTCTACTAAAAATACAGAAATTAGCTGGGCATGGTGACGTGCGCCTGTAATCCCAGCTACTCATGAGGCTGAGGCAGGAGAATCGCTTGAACCTGGGAGGTGGAAGTTGCAGTGAGCTGAGATTGCACCACTGCCCTCCAGACTGGGTGACACAGAGTGAGACTCTGTCTCAGGAAAAAAAAAAAAAAAAAAAAAAAAAAAAAGCAACTCAGAGTGAGGAGGCTGCTTAAAACTTGGTCAAGGACAGATTCTTTGTCAACAATGAGAGGTTTAAGAGTGCAGCTGAAAGGTGAATGATATAATTTCTAACTTTGTTCAGCCAAAACTTTGGTGTTTGAAATCCTCCCATTCCTTCTCTTTAATGGCAGTAGTCACAATAACTATCACTTCCGTAGTTCCAGGTATGCCACTTACTACTCTTCATGTGCCAGTGCATTTTATCCTCACAGCATCCCTGTCAGATAGGTCCTTTGACTATCCCTTTGTCACACGCGAAAATTAAAGCATAGTGAGGTGAGGTCACACACTGAGTAGTGACATCAGACACCAGATGCCGTGTTCTTCACCTGTATGCTACACCGTCCTGTTGTGAGGGGCTCCCTCGAGCACAAGTGGATGCCTTCACTAGTTCTCTCCCTTCCCTCTCTTCCTTGTGGAAAATAAGATTTCAGAATCTGTTCTCCCACTTGTATCTGGGTCTCCACCATTCTCTGTCTTCTGAAACATGGTGACTCTGCTTCAGCTGCTGGACAGGCTCTCCACATAGCCTCATGGACCAATTTGAACTCTTTATCTAATTATAAATGCCATGCAAGTGTCCAAAAGGAAAGCATAGTGTATAGAAAGCATCTCTTTGAAGTAGGAAAACATGGAGGTATGGTAATTGCATCTTTGGCTTTTGAGCAATTACCTATTAATGTGAGTGCCAATGTATATATGCATCTTACACTTTATGGAAAGAAGAAACTAGGTCAACATTGAGTGAGATTAAGAATACTAATCAATAACTTAAAAAGAGAAAAAGGTCATTAACATTTGAAATGTCACAAAAAAGTAAATCCAAATGCCAAATTCGGTACTATGTAGGCTCTCAATTACCCTTAAAGAATCATACTCTTCAAAAAAGACGGACCCTGCAATCTGCTTTATAAATAACTATTTGGGCGATTCTCATGTTCATTCAAACGAGAAAGTCATTGCCCTGGGAGTTGTGAAGGCATTTTAAAAGATTTAATGATGACATACTTTAACTTGCCAATGATTTAATACAAATGTCTTGAACTGCTAAAAAATAAATTGGATAAACTAAAAAACAAAAACATGTAGTCTCAGTTTTAGCTTTATTTGAAAGAGTCTTAGAGAAATAAAACTAAATCCCTTTTGTGTCATTTGGAAGTGTTTCTTTCTATCCTTTTCTTTCTCTGTTCTTTTATTCCTGAAGAATAGCCATAAAATGGCTTACATGTTCCCACCTGGAAAGCTGGGTTACAACTTGGAGATGAACCATTTTGCTGAAATCACTATTTGCAGAGATATATAGCTCCTTAGCTAGCTGAAAATGTTCTTGTCTTGATCGTAGTAGGCAGGTGTGTCGCTGCTGGACCGTGAGGGTTGCCATGGTCACGGCAAAAGCCTTCAGATAGCTCAGTTGCTTGAGTGTTGGCCTGCCACCAGCAATGTAATGCCTGGTTTTCTATAGCCAAGAGAGAACACAGTCCTTAGGGAAGCTGGAGTGCTTGCCATGGTGAGGGACATTCACTTTTTCATTGATTCGTTTGATTTGACAAAATAATCTGGGAACATTCAATTTTACCCTCGTGTTTTGTAGTCAAAGCAACTAACATGGATGAAGAATACTTAATGTTTGTGGTTTTTGAATATGTTAGTCATTCTCACTTGTTTCTTCAGAGGATGTTACCTGGTGATTAGGATTGGGTTCTGGAGTCAGATTGCCAAGATTTCAACACAGGCTGCAGTATTTTTTAGCTTGTCTGATTCTGAGCAGGCTATTTCACTTCTTGGTGCCTCATTTTCACCTCTGTAAAGTGGGGGATGATTATAATACCTCCCTTTTGGAGGGTTTTCATGAGGATTACATGAGATAATGCAGGTGAAACATTAGGAACGGTGCCTGGCACACATGTGGTATTCAGTAAATGATAGGTAATAATTTCTAAAATGAGCAACAAATTGACTGTTCACATTCAAGTAAAAGGCTTTTAAAAAATGTTTAATTCATAAGTTTTAGAGATTTTAAAATATATTAGTATGTTTGTATATGTGTACATGTATTGGAGGCTGGGAGAGGGGCACAATGTAAATCTAGGCATTGGGTTGTTTACCTAGTAATATTAAGTAAATACTGTATTAAAGCCACAGTTAGGGAATACAAAGTTTCTAAGTTGGCAAGTTATAATTCCAGAGTTGGAGTTATCCTCTGTTATGGTCTACTGCAAGAAGGGGATAAGATGAGACTGCCCTGTGGGAAGGCACAATTTTGGTGCCATATTTATGCCCCTATAAAAAGTTTAGTTTCTTTGACCTATATTGGCATTAGGGTGATGCAGAGAAAGAACCATGAAGGGCAGACAAAATACAGCTTATTAAGACACACAAGTTGACCTGTGGTACCAGAGAAGAACAAGAGCTTCTCCAAACTTTTGTGGTAGGAGTTTGGGGTAAAGGGCAGGAGCATTCACTAACAATTCTTTTTTTCTTGAGAGAGACTAGACCTACCAAGCCAAGGACTTGTTCCTTATCCTTCAAATTGTGTTTCAGCTGAATAGCAATGATTAGGGTGTGTTAGCAGGCTTAAAGTGATATACTAACTGCTGTTTCCAATGAGTGAAGCACAAACCTGGGGAAACAGATATATAAGGTGATTTTTCTTTCAGGTCAGATCAGAAAATATTGCTCTTGTTAGCCCATGTTCTCTTCTTGCCATCTGATCTGCCTAATCTTCAGTGAGTCATGTGTTTCATCTGCTGCTCACTTTAGGATGGTGTTGGAAGAGTAAGATGGGCTTATGTTGGCCCATGTTACATGTTAGGTAGTTATACATCACTGTCACTAAGCTTCTTAAACTTAGCAAAGCACAAGCTTAAACCTGTGTATAAGACACAGCTTATGGCCAGGCGTGGTGGCTCACGCCTGTATTTTGGGAGGCCGAGGCGGGCGGATCACAAAGTCAGAAGATTGAGACCATTCTGGCTACCGTGGTGAAACCCCATCTCTACTAAAATACAAAAAATTAGCCAGGCGTGGTGGCAGGTGCCTGTAGTCCCAGCTACTCAGGAGGCTGAGGTAGGAGAATGGCATGACCCCAGGAGGCGGAGCTTGCAGTGAGCTGAGACTGCGCCACTGCACTCCAGCCTGGGTGACAGAGCGAGACTCTATCTCAAAAAAAAAAAAAAACAAAAAAAAAAAAAAGACACAGCTTATACAATATCAGAATGTTTTCTGCATAGAGTTATACAAAGTTATTTAAAATATTTGGATATTTAAAAGCTTAATCTCCCATTGCTCTCAGATACTTCTTCATGTCCTAGAAGTCATGATGTCAAAATATCAATGAAGATGAATTAGTGATTAAAAAAAAAGATTGTGAAATTCTTATGCTTAGTTCTGCACTTTTCTTCTGTTTCTGCACTCTTAATTTGAACATCCGTACTTCATACTATTTTATTCCTCTGATCAGCCTCATTGTCATTTAATTTATTCCACTATCCTCCCATTTCCAAGCAGACAGCACCTGCCCACGTTACCAATTCTGCGCTTCCTCTTCCTTTTGGTTATTTCTAAGATACAGTTGTTGTATTCGTCCATTCTCACATTGCTATAAAGAAATACTGAGACTGGGTAATTTATAAAGGAAAGAGGTTTAATTGGCACACAGTTCCACATGCTGTACAGGAAGCATAGTGGCTTCTGCTTCTGGGGAGACCTCAGGAAACTTACAATCTTGGCAGAAGGCCAAGGGGAAACTGGCATGTCCTACTGGAGATAGAATAAGACAGGGTGGTGGGGAGGTGCCACACACTTCTAAACAACCAGATCTTGTGAGAACTCTATCATGAGAATGACACCAAAGAGACAAATCTACCCCGATGATCCAATCACCTCCCACCAGGCCCCATCTCCAACACTGGGATTACAAGTGGACGTGAGATTTGGTGGGGAGCACAAATCCAAACCATATCCAATATCTTGTGCGCTCTCTCTCTCTCTCTCTCTCTCTCTCACGCACACTCTCGCTGTGTATGTGTGTGTGTGTCTGTAAGTGGGAATTTCTTACTTCTTAGATACCCAACCTTGCCTTATTCAGGGAATACTGGAACATAATCATCTTTTTTACTTTCTCATTTGAATTTTTTTGTTTTCCAAGCTTTTCTGGCTTCATGATGGGGAAGAGGTATGTTGTAATCCATTTTAGCTTTCTTAAAGGGGAAAGAACATTAACTGAAGACATATAGAGGCACAAAGCACCACATAGCTATATGCCAAGTAAAAATAATATGATCTGAGGATTAAGAAAAATATTCATAACTTCAAGTATTTATTTTCTAATTTTATAGTTAACAAAAGCAGTTACCAATCGCACATTATTTGCCTCAAATGTTCAAAGATCAGTGGGAATATGCAAACATTAAGAAAAAATTTTAGAGCTGTCAGGCTGTCTTATTTTCTTGGGACAGGGTCTTGCTCAGTCTCTCAGGCTAGAGGGCGGTGATGTGATCATAGCTTAATGAAGCCTTGATCCCCTAAGCTCAGGTGATCATTCCACCTCAGCCTCCTCAGTAGCTGGGACTACAGGTATTCACCATCATGTCCAGCTAATTTTTATTTTTTATTTTTGGAGAGATAGGGTCTTGCTATGTTGTCCAGGCTGGTCTTAAACTCCTGAGCTCAAGCAGTCCTGCCCTGGCCTTCCAAAGTGCTAAGATTACAGGTGTGTATCACCACACCCAGCACTGACAGGCTATTTTAGCTTCAAATGTGATCATTAATCATTATGATCTAAAGTGTTCACATGAGTAAAATGTGTTTTGCAGATTGAAATGTGTAGGGAGAAGTGTTATATTTTGTTTTTGAAATGGACTCAGTAATTGTACATATTTTTGAGACACAATGTGATCCTTTGATACATGTATGCAAAGCAGCCTGCTATATCTCATAAATATGTACAATTACTGTGTACATATTAGATATGTATCACCTTAAACATTTATCTTTTTGGTTAGAACATTCAAAATCTTATTTTCTAGATATTTAAAATATACAATGCATTATTATTAGCTATAGTTACCTCACTGTGCAACAGAACACCAGAACTTATTTCTCCTAACAATATCATTCTATCCATTGACCAACCTCTTTCCATCTCCCCTTCCTTGCTATTTTTTTCAGATTCTGTTAACTACTATTCTACTTACAGCTTCTTTAAGATCAACTTTTAAAAATTTCACATGAGTGTGATCATGTAATATGAATTTTCTGTGCCTGGCTCATTTCATTTAAAATAATTGTCTTTGGAGATATCTATGTTGTTGCAAGTGACAAGGTTTTGTGCTTTTTATGGCAGAATAGTATTCCATTGTGTATATAAACATATTTTCTTTATCCATTCCTCCACTGATGTTCATTTAGGTTGGTATCATGTCTTGGCTTGCATGGAAGTGCAGATTTTTTGATATACTTATTTTAAATAATTTGGATATATAAATAGTAGAGACACTGCTGGATTGTATTGTAGATCTATTTTTAATTTTTCAAGGAAGCATCACACTATTTTTCATAATGGTTGTACTAATTTACATTCCTACCAGCAGTGTGTAAGAGTTGCCATTTCTTTACTTCATCACCAGTATTTGTTAGTTTCTTTTTATTTTTTATTTTTTAATTTCTTTTTATTTTTATAATAGCCATTCTAACTGGAATAAAGTGATATCTCATTGTGGTTTTAATTTGCATATCCCTGATGGTTAGTGATGTTAAGCATTTTTTTCACATACCCACTGGTCATTTATATGTCTTCTTTGAGAAATATTTATTCATGTATTTTGCCCATTTAAAAATGTTATCATTAATATTGTATGCAACTGAATTGTATGAATACCTTATACATTCTGGATATTAACCCTTGTCAGATGTGTAATTTGAAAATACTTCTAATTTGTTCCCTTCTTTTCACAGGTGTTGAATTTTCTTCTATTTTGTAGGTTACCTCTTCACTCTATTTATTGCTTGCTGTACAGAAGTTTTTTAGTTTGATATAGTCCCATTTGTTTATTTTTGCTTTTGTTGCTTATGCTTTTAAGATCTTGTTTAAAAAACGCAAACTGATGTGATATGGCATTTCCCCTGTGTTTTCTTCTAGTAATTTGATAGTTTTTGGTCTTATATTTAAATCTTTAATTCATTTTAAGTTGATTTTTGTATGTGGTGAGAAATAGGGGTCAAGTTTCTCTTTCTTTTATCTTATTATTATTATTATTTTTTGCATATGGATATCCAGTTTTCCCAGCACCATTTATTGAAAAGTCTGTATTTTACCCATGTATTCTTGGCACCTTTGTCAAAAATCAGTAGGCTGTAAGTGCATGGATTTATTTCTGGGCTCTCTATTCTGTTCCATTGGTCTATGTGTCTATATTTATGCCAATATGATGATGTTTTAGCTACTATAGTTTTGTAGCATATTTTGAAATCAGGTAATGTGATACCTCCCACTTTGTTCTTTTTGATCAAAACCTCTTGGCCATTCAGGCTCTCTTGTAGTTTCACATGAATTTTAGGATTTTTTTTTCTATTTCTGTGAAGAATGAGATTAGAATTTTGATAGGAATGGCTTTGACTCTGTAGATCACTTTGGGTAGTCTGGACATTTTAACAATATTAATTGTTTCAATCCATGAACATGGGATATTTTTTCATTTATTTGCATCCTCTTCAACTTCTTTCATCAATGTTTTATAGTTTTCATTGTAGAGAGTTTTTACTTCCTTGGTTAAATTTATTCCTAAGTATTTTATTTTATTTTTGTAGCTAATGGAATTGGTTTTTTTGAGTTATTTCCCAGCTTCCTACTCTTCATGTACAAAAGCACTATTAATTTTTATATGTTAATCTTATATCCTGCAACTTTATTGTATTTATTTATTTTTATTTTTTGGTTTTTAGATGCAGTCTTTAAGGTTTTCTATATGTAAGATCATCCATCTGTAAAGAGGGACAATTTGAGTTCTCCATTCCAATTTGGATGCTTTTTATTTCTTTCTCTTTCCTAATTGCTTTGGCTAAAACTTCTAGTATTGTGTTGAATAGTAGTGGTGAATGTAGGCATCTTTTTCTTGTTCTGGGTGTTAGGGGAAGAGCTTTCAACTTTCCCTCATTCAGTATAATGTTAGCTATGGGTTTTATCATATATGGCCTTTATTATATTGAGGTATGTTTCTTCTAAACCTAACTTATTGAGAGTTTTTATCATGATAGGCTGTTGAATTTTGCCAAAGGTGTTTTCTGCATCTATTGAGATAATTATATATTCTAAATCTTTTATTCTGTTAATGTAATGTATCAAATTTATTGATTTGCATATGTTAAACCATCATTGTATCCCTAGGATGAACCCCACTTGATCGTCTTTTAAACTTCCTGTTGAGTTTTAATTGCTAGGATTTTGTTGAGGATTTTTGCTATTATGTTCATCAGAAATATTGACCTTTTTTTTTCTTTTTCTTTGTTGTGTCATTATCTGGTTTTGGGATTAGAGTAGTTCTGGCCTCATAAAATGAGTCTAGAAGAGTTTCCTCTTTTTAATTTTTTGTAATAGTTTGTTAAATATTGGTGTTAATACTTTCTTAACTGTTTTATAGAGTTCAGCAGTGAAGCCATCAGGTTTTGGACTTGTCTATGATGGAAGACTTCTTGTTACGGCTTCAATATATTACTTGTTAGTCATCTCTTCAGATTTTGTGTTTCTTCTTTAGTCAGTCTTGGTAGGTTTTGTATGTCCAGAAATTTATCAATTTCTTGTAGGTTTTGCAATTTGTTGGCATATAATAGTGTATAGCATATTTCTGTTATAATGACTCTTTTGTCTCTCATTTATTTGAATCTTCTTTCTCTGTCTCTGTTTTATTTATTTATTTATTGTGTTTTTATTTTGATACAGGGTCTCATTCTGTCACCTAGGCTGGAGTGCAGTGGCGTGTGGTCACAGCTCACTGCAGATTCAACCTCCTGGGCTCAGGTGATCCTCCCACTTCAGTCTCCCAAGTAGCTGAGAGCACAGGCATACACCATCCTGCCTGGCTAATTTTTGTGTTTTTTGTAGAGATGGGGTTTCACCATGTTGCCCAGGCTGGCCTTAAACTCCTGGACTCAAGCAGTTGGCCCGCCAAAGCCTCCCAAAGTACTGGGATTACATTGTGAGCTATTGTGCCTGGCGTTTCTTTTCTTCTTTGACTAACGTTTTACTAGCTTTATTTACTTTTTTAAATCAATTCTTTATTTCATTGATCTTTTGTGTTTTTTGTCTTTATTTATTTATTTATTCATTCTGTAATCTTTATTATTACTGTTCTTTTACTAATTTGGGATTTAGTTTGTTCTTTCTAGTTTATTGAGATATTTCATTAAGTTGTCTATTTCAGGTCTTTCTTCTTTGCTATAAGTGTTTATTGCTATAAAGTTCCCTCTAAAGACTGCTTTAGCTGTATCCCAGAAATTTTAGTATGTTGTGTTTTCATTTTCATTTCTGTCAAGAATTTTAAAAATTTCTCTTTTAAAATCTTTGTTGACCCATTTGTTGTTTAGGAGCATGTGATTTAATTTCTATGTACTTGTATTGTTTCTAAAGTTTCTCCTGTTGTTGATTCATGGTTTTATTGCACTATGGTCAGAACAGAGACTTGATATAATTTTCGTTTTTAAAAATGTATTAAGACTTGTTTTGTGGCCTACCGTGATCCATTCTGGAGCATGTTTCATGTGCATTTGAGAACAATGTGAATTTTGCAGATGTTGGATTGAATGTTCTGTAAATGTCTGTTAGGTTCATTTGCTCTAGAGTGAAGTTTAAATCTAATTTTTTGTGGTGTTGGCTTTATGTCTGGAAAATCTCTTCATTGCTGAAAGTGGGGTGTTGAAGTTTCCTACTATTAGTGTATTGGAGTAGATTACTCCCTTTAGATATGTTAATATTTGCTTCATATATTTAAGCGTGAGGTGCATATATATTTACAATTCTCATATTCTCTTATACTGACCCCTTTTTCTTTATATAACAGCCTTGTTTGTCTTCTTTTTTTTTTAGTTTGTCTTTAGTTTTTGATTTAAAGTATATTTTATATCTTTTTCCTTCCATTCACTTTTCATCTATACATGTCCTTTGGGTGAAGTGAATCTCTTGTAGACAGTATATATTTTTTAAAAAAAATCTATTCAGCCACTTTGTCTTTTAGTAAGAGAATTTAATCTATTGATATTCAAGGTAATTATTGATAGGTAAGATCTTGGTGCTGTCATATTGTAATTTGTTTTCTGATCATTTTATAGAACCTTTGTTCCTTTCTCCTCTTACTGTTTTCTTTTGTGGTTAAGTGGTATTTTCTATCAGGATGTTTGATTTGTTGCTTTTTGTTTTTAGTGTATCTATGAAAAGTTTTTGCTTTGTGGTTCCCACAAGGCTTACAAAGAACATGTTATAGGTATAACAGGTTGTTCTGAACTGATGACTTAATTTTGACTGCAAAAATAGGAAAACAACTTTAATCTTTAACCCCGATTACTCCTCTACATTTTGCATTTTTGATGCCATAATTTACATTATTAATCAATTAATTATTATTATTATTATTTTAGACAGGGTCTCACTCTGTCACCCAGGCTAGAGTGCAGTGGCACAACCTTGGCTCACTGCAAACTCCGTCTCCCAGCTCAAGTTGTCCTCCCACCGCGGTCTCCGGAGTAGCTGAAACTATAGATGTGCACCACATCCCTGGCTAATTTTTTATGTGTTTGGTAGAAATGGGGTTTCACCATGTTGCCCAGTTTGGTCTCAAACTCCTGAGCGCCCACAATCTGCCTGCCTTGGCCTTCCAAAGTGCTAGGATTTGTAGGCATTAGGAACAGCACCTGGCCAATTTATATCTTTTTATATAGCTTGTCCCTTAACTAATTGTTGTAGGTCTTATTACTTCTATTTTGGTTGACCTTCCTGTTTAGCAGTGTAAGTGGTTTATGTCCCACAATTAGTGTGTTAGAGTGTTCTGAATTTGTCTGAACACTTACCTTTACCTGTGGATTTTATACCTTTAGATGCTTTCATGTTACACATTAGAATTCTTTTCTTTCACTTTGAAGAATGACCTTTAGCATTTCTTGTAAAGCAGGCCTAGTTAAAATTAATTCACTCAGCTTTTGTTTATTTGGAAATGTCTTTATTTCTCCTTCATTTCTGAATGATTGCTTTGCTGATACAGTATATTTTGTTGGCAGTTTCATTTTCCTTCAGCACTTTAAATATATTATCCCACTCTCTCCTGGTCTGTAGGATGTCTGTTGCCAGATGTATTGGAATTCTTTTATGTGTTATTTAATTCTTTTCTCTTGCTGCTTGCAGTCTTATCTCTTTGTCTTTGACCTTTGAGATTTGATTATAATATGATTTGGAGGTATCTTATTTGGGTTGAATCTGATTGATGACTTTTGATCTTTCTGTCTCTGAATATTTGTACCTTTCTCAGAGTTTGGAAAGTTTTTGTTATTTCTTTGAATAAGCTTTTTACTCATTTTTTATTCTGTAGTCCATTTTCAATGCTGTGGCTATGTAAATTTTCTCTGTTGATGGAATCTCAGGTCTCATCAGTTCTTTTTGTTCTTTCTCCTTCTTTTTTCTTTTTATCTCCCTTGATAGTGTATTTTTGAATAGCTTGTCTTCAGACTCATTGCCTGTCTCTTCTGTTTTGAGCAATTCTGCTCTTGATGCCCTTTGTTGCATTTAAAAATTCATCTATTATACTATTCAGCTCCAGGATTTCTGTTGACTTTGTAAAAAGTTTTTCAATTTCTCTGTTGAATTTCTCTGTCAAACTTTTGAGTTATTTCTCTGTCCTTTCTTGAAGGTTGCTGAGTTTTCTTAAAACAGCTATTTGAAATTCTTTATCTGCCATATTATTCATCTGCATGTCTGGAGTTGCTGGCACATCTTTTTGTTCATTTGTTGAGGTCAGCTTTTCTAGGATATTCTTATTCCTTGTAGATATGCATCTTTGTCATCGTATTTATGAATTAGGTGTTTATTCCTATGAAGAAGAATGATTACAGAGATCTACAAATTAGGTAATTATTCCTAAATGTTCACCACCTGGGCTTGTTTCTGACTTTTCTACTTTAGAAATAGGATTTGGTTTTTAGAAATTCTGAGCATACTGTTGTATTCCATTTTAGCACTATAGGGTGCCCTAAGCCCAGGTTAGATACGATTCTCAAGATGGTTCCACTGCTAATGCAATGTCTGAATAGATGTGCCTGCAGGAGATACAGAAAGGGTCCCTGGGTCATGTTGGAGAGCCAGTCAGGCTCTTAAGTTCAGAGGATCCGTGGACCATTGCTTCTGCCATGCGGTGCAGTCTTTCTGGTGCAGTAGCTGCTCTGGAAGGCATGATGAGTTCCACACACTGGCTGCTGCTAGTCCCAGTCCCTGTCACGGTCCCTAAGTAACTAAAGGTGGATCAGGCCCATAGGTACTTGCAGCATTCTCCATGGGCCAGTGTAAGAGCAAGTCTCTTGCAGAGGGACCCAGGTTGGTTAGGAAGCCAAATGTCTGCCTCCAGCCCACTTTTCCAGTGTAGCAACTGTGAGTCCAGGGGGACGTTCCACATGAGATACCATAATGGCTTGGGGGCAGGGTGTCATTGTCACAGAGAACTAGTTCCCTTACCATCCAACTGAGGTTTTATTCATCTTTGCAGTCCAAGGGGGCTTCACAGTCTCACTCACGTGTTCAGGTTCTCTTAGCTCCTGTGAAGGTACTTTTGTGCATGGATAGTTGTTAAAAATTGATATTCCTATGGGGATAAGATCACTGGAGAGATCTACTCCACCATCTTTCCCTGCCCTTTGTCAAGAATAGTTTTAGTCTTACAGTAAGATTCCATCATTAACTATTTATATTATGCATTGTAGGCATAACATTATATTCTCAGCCAGAAATTTAAAAAATCAATTTTAATAAATTTATTGAAGGGTAATTGACAAACAATAAAGTGTTCATTATTGAAAAGTATAACATTTGTTGAATTGGGACACCTGTGAAATTATTACTGCAACCAAAATCTGTCATCCTCTCAAATTTTCTTTGTGCTTCTTTGTAATTTCTTCCTTTCTTCCAACACTCTTTTCTCACTAATGCAACCACTGGTCTGCTTATATTGTTTAGATGTCTGTCTCCTCTAAATCTCATGTCAAAATTGGATTCCTGTTGTTGGAGGTGGGACCTGGGAGCAGGTGACTGGATCATGGGGTCAGATCCCTCATGAATAGTTTAGCACCATCCCCTTGGTGATAAGCAAGTTCTCATGTAGTTAGTTCACAAGAGATCTGGTTGTTTAAAAGTGTATGGCACCTCCCCTGCTTGCTGTCTTGCTCTTGCTTTTACCATATGATGCACCTGTTTCCTCTTTGCTTTCTGCTGTGACTGTAAGATTCCTGAGGCCCTCAGCAGAAGCAGATACTGGTGTCATGCTTCTTGTACAGCCCATAGAACCACAAGCCAATAAAACCTCTTTTCTTCATAAATTACCCAACCTCAATTATTCCTTTATAGTCATGCAAATGGACTAATACATCTGGTTTCTGTCAGCATAGTTTGCATTTTTTTGAGTTTTATATAAATGGAGTCAAGCAGTATATACTCTAATTTGTCTGCCTCTTCCACTCAGAAAAATTATTTTGACATTTGTAGACGTTGTGTGTAACAACAGTTAATTTCTTTTTATTGCAGAAGAGTATTTCATTGTACGCATATATATATAATCTATGTATTTACCTGTAGATGGACTTTTGGATTGTTCTTGGGGTTTTTCTAATGCAAATAAAATTCTAAGATCATTCATGCACAAGTCTTTGTGAGGACATGTTTTCATTTGCTTGTAAAGAAAACTTAGGAGCAGAATGGCTGGATCAAATGGTAGATTTATATTGAACTTTTAAAGAACCTGTCCATAGGTTTTCAAAGTGGCCAAATCATTTTGCTTTCTCAAAACATGTATGAGAGTCTCAGTTTTCCACGTCTTTTGACAAAACTTGCTATGGTCACTTTTTAACATTTTAACCTTCTAGTGGGTGGTGGTAGTGATATTTCACTGTGATTTTAGTGTGTTTTTTTTCTAATGACTAAAGATGTTGAGCATTTTTTTCATGTGTAGATAAATATCTGTATCTCTTTTTTCATCAAGTATTTGTTCAAATCATGTGCTTACTTTTTAATGGTTGTTCGTTGTCTTATTATTGAGCTGTAAGAACTTACATACTCTATATACAAGTTCTTCACTGGATATAGGTTTTTGCAAATATTGTCTCTCAGACTGTAGTTTGCCCTGTCATTTTCCTAATAGTATTTTATAAACAGTAAAAGTCTTTAGTGTTATGTGATACTAATTTGTTTTCTTCTTTAATATATTTTGGTGTACTGTTTAAAACATTGTTGTCAAATGCAAAGTGACTAAGATTTTTCTCGTATCATTTCTTCTAAAAATTTAATAGTTTTAACTCCTATATTTTAGTCTGATTTATTTTTACTTCTTTTTTTTTTTAAATAAAGTTATCCAATGGTTCTAGCTTAACTTATTAAAAAGATTATCATTTCTTCACTGAATTCTCTTGGCACTTTCATTGAAATCAACCGGCCATATATGTGTGGATCTATTTCTGGACTATTTGGTTGCATTACATTGTATGTCTCTCTTTATACCGACATTATACTTTCTTGATTAATGTAGTTTTATAATATATCTTGAAATCACATACTATAAGTCCTCTAACTTTGTTCTGTCTTTTAAAATGGTTTCAACTTTCCTAGGTCTTATGCATTTATATTAATATATAAATTTGAGTCAGATGGTCGATTTTTATCAAAAGCCTGCTAGAATTATGATTGAGATTGCTGTGAATTTACACATCAATTTAGAAAGAACAGAATCTTTACAATAATTATTTGACCTATGAATATGGTATGTCTCATCTTATTTTTATACCTTTAACATTTCTTTTGGCAATATTTTATAATTTTCAGTGTACAGATCTTACACATATTTTGTCAAATTGATTTGTGACTTCAAAATTTTGATGGAATTGTAAATGGAATAGTTTTAAATTTTAATTTCTGATTTATTGCTACTTCATAGAAATATAATTAATTTCTGTATATTGAGTTTGTAAACCTTGCTTGACTCTATTATTAGTTGTAGTAGATTTTCTCAGAGCCCTTAAGATTTTCCACAAAGATGATTATGACATCTGTGAATAAAGACAATTTTATTTCTTTCATTTTCCAATATGTGTGCCATTTATTATCTTCTTTCTTTCATGCACTGATGAGGTCACCCAGTCAAATGTTGACTGGTGTTGGCAAGATGATTTTGTGACTTTTATGTTGTATAGTTCTGGAATTTTTGTATTCTTTTACATTTTTTTTTTGAGATTTGCTCTGTGATTAATTTGTCTTTTGGAAACACCAGACTATCCTTCAGTCTGGAGCTGATTTGGTTCCACTATTGAAAGAATACTTTTCTGAGTATATAATATGATCCCTTACGCATTGAGAGATTTCTGTCCTCTTGCTGTTGGGAGCATAAATTATTCCCAGGTGAGTACATCTCTGGAATTGCTTCAACACTCTGGTAATTACCTCACATCCATGTGCGAAAAAGTACTCAGCCTCAAAGAGGCTAGGGAAACCCCTTGCATATTTTCAGAATTCTCTTTCTCAGTGCAGCACTCTCCTATTACTCCACTCTATGAATTCTGGCTACTTAGGACTTCCCACATTCTCAACCCTGTCACTTCAATTCAGAAGGCCTTCGAGTATCTTTTTGGTGCCCGCTATTCTGCACTCAGACCTGGAAACTCTGCAGGGAGAAGGCTTGGGGAACTTTACACCTCACCTTCCTTGTTTCCCTTTTCTCAGAGATTGCTGTCTTAGGATGACTGTGTTCAATCTCTGAAAATGGTTGTTCTGTATACTTTTTGTTCATTTTTGTTTGTTTATAATGAGAGAGGATACAACTGATTTCCATTATTCCATCATGGCCAGAAACAAAAGTATTGTGGGTATTTTTAATTCATAAACATTGTCAAATTTATTAGGACTCATATGGTTGACCCATTTAGAAATAAAAACCAACTCAACATCCTGAAATAGCTGAAAATGCTTCCTGAAAGAGTTCAGCAAAGTGGGAAGTCCAAGGTAGATAACAGAATTAAGAAGTTTAATCAACATGATGAAAACACATTCTTTTTCCATCTCATATTTGCTTACTTTCTTGTATCTGTTTGGCTTTATTTTCAAAACATTACTCTCCACAGAGTGGAAAGATGACTTGGCAGTTTTAGGCTTATGTGAAACTTAGAAGCTTATTTCAGAGGAAGGGTAAGCATCTTTCCTGATAACCCTGGTGACATTTCTTGGGGAGGATTCTGACTGGCCAGTTTAACTTACATGTGCAACTCTAAAGCAGTAACTCTGGTAAGGGTATGGCATACTTTGATTTGGTGGACTGGTTCTGGACCTCCTTACCAAGGAGGGTGTAAAAGTCAGCTATACCAGGAATGTAATGAGTTGAACAGACTTATTTAGAGTCAGGAAGGACTGATTTCACAAAGCAAGGAACATTGGGGAAATACAAAATGTATGCCAACTATATTACTAATGATACTGTTCAGTTATTTTTATTATTTTGTTATACTTTAAGTTCTGGGGTACATGTGCAAAATGTACAGTTTTGTTACATGGGTATACAGTGCCATGGTAGTTTGCTGCACTCATCAACACGTCATCTACATTAGGTATTTCTCTTAATGCTATACCTCCCCTAGCACCCCAACCCCTGACGGGCCCCAGTGTGTGATGTTCCCCTCCCTGTGTCCATGTGTTCTCATTGTTCAACTCCCATTTATGAGTGAGAACATATGGTGTTTGGTTTTCTGTTTCTGTGTTAGTTTGCTGAGAATGGTGGTTTCCAGCTTCATCCGTGTCCCTGCAAAGGACATGAACTCATCCTTTTTTTTTACAGCTGCATAGTATTCCATGGTGTATATGTGCCACATTTTCTTTATCCAGTTTATCATTGATGGGCATTTGGGTTGGTTCCAAGTCTTTGCTATTGTGAATAGTGCTGCAATAAACATACATGTGCATGTGTCTTTATAGTAGAATGATTTATAATTCTTTGGGTATATACTCAGTAATGGGATTGCTGGGTCAAATGATATTTCTGGTTCTAGATCCTTGAGGAATGACCATGTTGTCTTCCACAATGGTTGAACTAATTTACACTACCACCAACAGTGTAAAAGCATCCCTATTTCTCCACATCCTCTCCAGCATCTGTTGTTTCCTGACTTTTTAATGATCACCATTCTAACTGGCATGATGTGGTATCTCATTGTGGTTTTGGTTTGCATTTCTCTAATGACCAGTGATGATGAGCTTTTTTCATGTTTCTTGGCCACATAAATGTCTTCTTTTGAGAAGTGTCTGTTCATATCCTTTGCCCACATTTTGATGGAGTTGTTTGTTTTTTTCTTGTAAATTTATTTAAGTTTTTTGTAGATTGTGGATATTAGCCCTTTGTCAGAAGGATAGATTGCAAAAATTTTCTCCCATTCTGTAGGTTGCCTGTTGTTATGATTTTCTTGAGATGGGGTCTCACTCTGTCACCCAGACTGGAGTGCAGTGGTGTGATCTTAGCTCACTGCAACATCCACCTCCTGAGCTCAAGTGATTTTCCCGCCTCAGACCCCCGAGTAGCTGGGACTACAGGTGCATGCCACCAAGCGGGTCTAATTTTTGTATTTTTAGTAGAGATGGGGTTTCCCCATGTTGCCCAGGCTAGTCTCAGACTCCTGGGTTCAAGTGATCCACCCACCTTGGCCTCCCAAAGTACTGGGATTACAGGCGTGAACCACTGAGCCTGGCCAATATTGTTTAATTATTTATTACTGCATAACCAATTACCCAAAACCTAGCATCTTAAATAATGAATATGTATTACTTCACATTTCCTGTGAGTTAGGCATTTCAAAGCACATTAGTTGGATGGTTCTGGCTTAGGGTCTGTCTTGAGTTTTCAGTCAGCTATTGGCCAGGGCTGCAGTCATCTGAAAGCTTGACTGGGGACGGGGAAGGTAAGGATCTACTTTCAAGTTCACTCACTTGGTTGTTGTCACGCTTCAGTTATTTGCCAGTTGTTGCCTGGAAACCTCAGTTCCTCATCACATGGAGCTCTCCATACGCTGCCTGAGTGTTCTTACAACCTGGAAGCTGAATTCTTCAAAAATGAGTGATCTAAGATAATATTTTTTTGCACATTAGTTGAAAACCACGGCCTTTTATTCAGAAATGATGTCACATAACTTCTGCCATGTTCTTTTTGTTAGACATGAGTCACTTAGTCCAGGCTACACTCAAGAGGAAAGGAATAGTGTTCCATCTCTTGAAGGCAGAAATACTAAAAAGTTTGTACACATATTTTTGAAATCACCATAGGACGTTTATAACTAGAACCTATAATTTACAATAATCACAAGACCCTTGTTTTTTTTTTTTCCAGTTCTTCAGATACAATTTAAATAATTTGTGCTTTAAAAAATGAAGGCTAAATTGTGTTACCTTTTCAGAAGGAAAATCATACTGAAATGTAGAAATATTCTTGATACATTTTGTAATGATAATAAATAGTTGAATTTCTGGAATGTTTTAGAAACAGACATAGGTCTAAAGGGATGCTGATAAACTATATTTAAAATGTTTTGAGGTAGTTTATACAAATTCAGAAAAACTAACAGAATGAAAAATATAATAACTGCAACCTTTTGCCTTCAGAGACTTAATATAAGCTCATCTTTGTAAGTTTTTAATGAAATTACTGTCAAGTTCAGTATAATGTGAAGGAGATGAATTATGATATGATACCTTGTATTTCATTTAAAGTTGTGGCCTATAGACAGTCATTCTGAGACATTTTACAGACAATCTACCTTGTGTAGATATTTCTAAAAATATCATGTGGAAATATCTTTAGAAAGTTAATAGCATGACAATGAATTAAAATAATCATGTGTTACTTTGTTCGTTTAAAATTACTATCAGTGAAATATGAATCTTAGCTATAACTTGTAGCCTTTTCTCAAACCTAATGTTTGCTCTAAGAAAGAGGCAGAAAATATTTCAAAATATATTCTTTTCCATTTGCCTTAATCTAATTTTCCTTTATTTCCACATGGAAATTTAATGAAAAATATATCTACATGAACAATAGCTTTGGATAGGTCTTCAACTTTAAGGTTGAAGGTTTTTTTATTTTGAAAAATCTACTCTTTTGTCAAAGATGTTCACTGAAAATGAATTCAAATGATACACAGATGGAATAGTTTATTTATTAAATATCTTTTCCATCCTGGGCTCCTAAGTGCCTCTGTTCTGATGGCCAGAAAGGAAGTCTTACAGATTTGTATGTACTTTATGAGGATAGTCTATGCATCTGTGTGTATGTGTGTAGGCATGCTTGTTTGCAATGTTTTCCTTTTTTATACCAGTATTTCTCTAATTTTAGCATGCTTCACAATTACCTGCAAAGACTGTTAAAACACAGATTGTTAGGCTACCAACCACAGAGTTTCCAGTTTAGTAAGTGGGGTTGAGAATTGAGAATTTACCTTTCTAACAATTTCCTAGGGGAAGTTGAGGATGCTGGTTGGGGATCACACTTTTATGATCACTGAATTATGCAAATGACAGTAACTTGCTTTTTTCTTTATCTACTAAAGATTTGTTCCTGTCCATTTATTTCAAACTATATCATTTTTTTTGAGACTTGAGTTCAGTGGATCGATCATAATGTAGTTAATGTGTCTCTATTGATGGATGCCTAGGTTGTTTCTAATATTTGAAGCTTTAATGGAAGCAGGTAAATTTCCCAATATTTAATTTTCCAAAATGGACACTTTGCCTAATATACAGCTCACAAGTCAATTTACAAGAGGTGAAATCAGGGAATGTTCAATTTGTAGAGTATCTAATTTGATGGATTTACTAATTGTAGCCCTCTCAAATGTTTTGATGGCTTATAACAGTTAACTTTATAACAGTGCCCCAATACCAGTACAAATTTTCCATATTAGTCTGTTTTCACACTGCTATAAAGAACTTCCTGAGACTGGGTAATTTATAAAGGAAAGAGGTTTAATTGACTCACAGTTCCACATGTCTAGGAAGGCCTCAAGAAACTTATGATCATGGTGGAAGGCGAAGGGGAAGTAAGACATGTCTTACATGGCAGCAGGAGAGAGGGAAAGTGATGGGAACTGCTTTCCCTCTCTCCTGCAGTGGTGGTGGGAACTGCCAAACACTTTTAAACCATCAAATCTCATGAGAACTCACTATCATGAGAACAGCATGGGGGAAACCACTCCCATAATCCAATCACCTCCTACCAGGTCCTTCCCTTGACACATGGGGATTACAATTCAAGATGAGATTTTGTGGGGTCACAGAGCTAAACCGTATCACTCCCTAAGTGCCTTTATGAGTTTTTTCCTTGTTTAGTTTTCAAAAGTTCCATTTTGATGTGTTTTGGGATTAATTTCTTTGGGTTTACTTGTATGAAGTTTTCAGATTCTTGAATCTGTAGTTTTATGAGATTTTTTGTGTCAAATTTGGAAAGTTTCCAGCCAGCTTTATTTTAGTATACTTATAGTCCTACCTTCTTTTCTCTCTCCTTCTCAGGCCCTGGTGATAACTGAGTCAGGTTTTTGTTATATTCCCTAAAGTCCCTGAGGCTCTGTTCATTTCTTGTTTCTAGTTTATTGTATCTCTGTGTTTAGATTGTGTAATGTATTTTGTTTAATTTTTCAATTCACTTTTTTTCCCTCTTCGCTTCCATTTTTCTGTTGATCTCATCTACTGATCATTTTATTGAGGTGGTAATTTTGAGTTCTAAAATTCAATTTTTAATATATATTTTATTTTTTTTGCTGAGATTTGATATTCTCTGCTGAAGTTTTCTTTTTTTTTTCCATTTGTTTCAAGTTTTTTTTAGTAATTATTAAAGCATTTTTATCATGGCAACTTTAAAATATTTGTCAGATAATTCTAACGAATCTCATCTCAGTAATGACATTTTTAAATTCCTTTTTAAAACTCACTTTAAGATCTTGGTTCATGGTATGACAAGTATTTTTAAACTGATATCTGGACAGTTTTGTATTATGTTATGAGACTCTGTGTGTTCTTTAAACCTGTTTTAGCTGGATTTATGTGACAACACCTCAGCAGGGAAAGATCTCCCTTATTACCGCTGGATAGAAGAAGTGGTACGGGGTCCTCACAACGGTTTGCTCTGTTGACATATGTTGTGGGAAAGCTCTTCATTACTGCTTGGTGGGATTGGGAGCTTAAGAGTTCCAGTTCCCCATGTGTCTCTACTGACACTGCAAGGTGTAGGCTTGTTACTGGATGGTAGAGATGAAAGACATGGTTTTCTGCTTGGCCTCCTCTGAAATAATTCTGGTAGGTAGGAGCTTGGGGTTCTATATTAGAGTTGGTCAAGGTTTCTTACCGGGCCTTTGTTATCATGGTTGGGTGGAGCCAGTTTTGTGTTTTGTATTTTTTATTTTTTCCCCAGATTGAAAATAGCAGAAGAGTTATTTTCCAGAACTTTTCTGCCTTGCTAGTCTACCCGTTTCTCATTCTATTGGCTAGAGAGGCTTTTTTTTAGGGTTTTATATGCATCTGTTGACATTTCAATTTGCTAGCTTCTTCAGCTTCAGACCTGGAATATATGAGGCAAAATGAACAAACAAATAAATAAACAAAAATCCCAACAAATCAAGTAATGCATCACTATGTCATTCCTTGGGCCCTGTGGTCCCTAGACAGTCTTCCTTCTTTTTTCTACCCTTCAGATTCTATTTACATTTGATATGTAATACCCAGAATTCTTAGTTGTACTTAGTGGGAGGAATAAGGAAAATATGTCTACTCCATATTGCTGGAAGTGGATGTCTTCTTTATTTGTTTTTATTTTTATTTTTAACCAATGCTTTGTCTTTACTAGTTTTCCACTTTCTAAATTGGCATAATAGTTTTACTGACAGGTTCTCAAGCATAAAATATATTCCATTTGGACAGAATTATATAAGAGAAATGAAACAGGGATATGAGTTCAAGAAGAAAAAAGATATCAAATTTCTGACTGTTGAAGAAGATTGCTTAGCTACATTTATTTTTAAAAGGTTTTTTTTTTTAATTATAATGGATACATGATAGTTGTGCATATTTACGGGGTACATGTGAAATTTTGATACAAGATTATAATGTGTAACAATCAAGTCAGGGTAACTGGGATATCCATCACTTCAAGCATTTCTTATTTCTTTGTGCTAAGAAAATTACAAGTCCACTCTTCGTTATTTTGAAACATACAATAATTGATAGCTACAGTTGCCCTATTGTGCTACTGAACACTATATCTTACTTCTGTCTAATTGTATTTTTGTACCCATTAACCTTCTCTCTACTACCTTTCCCAGTCTGTGGTAACCGTCATTCTACTCTTTGTCATCATGAGTTCATTTCTTTTTAGCTCCCACATATGAGTGAGAACATGCATTATTTGTCTTTCTGCACTTGGTTTATTTCACTTAACATAATGACCTCTGGTTCCCTTTATGTTGGTGCAAATGACAGGATTTCATTCTTTTTATGGCCGAATAATATTTCATAGTGTATATGTAACATATTTTCTTTATCCACACATCCATTAATGGCCTCTTAGGTTGCTTCCATATCTTGGCTATTGTGATTAGTGCTGCAATGAACATGGGAATGCAGATATCTCTTCAATATACTACTTGTTTTCTTTTGGATATAGTCCTAGCAGTGGGATTGTCTGGTCATATGGTGGTTCTATTTTTAGGTTTTTGAGAAACCTACATACTGTGTTCCATGGTTGTTGTACATTCCCACCAATAGTATACAACTGTTCTGCTTTCTTGGTATCCTTGCCAGCATCTGTTATTTTCTGTTGTTTTTATAATAGCCACTTTAATGTGGGTGAGATGATATTGATTTTTCAGCTCCAGAATTTCTGCTTGATTTTTTAAATTATTTCAATTTCTTTCTTAAATTTTCTTCACAGAATTCTGAATTCCTTCTGTGTCACCTCAAAGTTTGTTGAGCTTCCTCAAAACAGCTATTTTAAATTCCCTGTTTGAAAGGTTACATATTTCTGTCACCTCAAGATTGATCACTGATATCTTATTCAGTTTGTTTGTTGCGGTGATGTTTTCCTGAATGTTTCTGATGTTTGTGGACATTCATTGATGTCTGGCATTGAAGATTTAGGTACTTATTTGAATCTTCTCTGTCTGGGCTTCTTTGTATTCATCCTTCTTGAGAGGGCTCTCCCAGAATTCAGAGGGGATTGAGTGCTGTTATCTAAGCCTGTGGTCACTGAAGCCATTGTAGCACTGGGAGGAGCCCTAAGCCCAGGAACATTGTGACATTTGTAGACTCCTAGGTACATAGCCTTGGTTAACTTGGGGAAGATAATGGGGAATTTGCTGGGATACCAGTTACCAGGCAAAGTCTCTCACTCCCTTTCCTCTCTTTTTGAATCAGAAGGCATCTCTCTCTGTACTGTGCTGCCTGGAATCAGGGAAGGGGTAATGTGGGTACTTCTGTGGCCATCAGAGCTGGTACCACACTGGGTCATACCTGAAGCCCATGGGTTTCCAGACCAGGTCAGTACTGAGACTCACTAAGGCCCACAGTCACTACTGTCTGGTTGCCTTTAGTCAGAGGGTACTGAATATTACCAGGACTGGGTCCATCCCACCAGGGCAGCAGATTCCCTTCTGACCCAGAGTGGGTCTAGAAATGTTCAGAAGCAAAGGCTTAGAACTGGGGACTTTGAGAATATGCCTGGTGCTTTATTTTACTGCGGATGGGCTGGTACCCAAGTTTCAAGACAAAGTCTTCTGTATTCTTCCCTCTCCTCCTTCCAATTGGAAGAATTTTCTCCCTGTGCTGCACTGCCTGAAGGTGGGGCAGGGGAGGGGTAATGCAGGCACTCACACAGCCACTGCAGTTGATGTTATAGAGGGTTGCATCCTCAGTCTATGCCTCTGAGACCGGGCAGCACCAGGATTGCCCAGACTGTAGTCCTTGTTGCCTGATTGCCACTCAAATTTATTCAGGGACCCAGACCACTTTAGTGAGCCAGTGGTAAAGTGGGCTGGGACTCAGGCTCCACAGGCTAGGAAAAGATTCCCCTTGAGGCCAGGGCTGTCCTAATTCTCCCTCTGTGGGCACCAGTCGACTTCTGTCCTGTACTGTGTTACACTATGACAGTGCAGCATTGAGTTAAAATGCAAAGTTCCACACTCACTTTTCCCTCCCTCCACAAACACAAGGATTCTGTCTCTACACTGAGCTGCCTGCGGTTGGGGGAAGGGTGGTGTAGGCAATGCAAAGTTGTCCTTCCTACCCTCTTCAATGCCTCTTTCCTTATTATGATGTTAAAACCAGATACCGTGATTGCTCACCTGATTTTTTTGGTTCTTATAAAGGTACTTTCTTGCATGACTAGTTGTTCAATTTGGTTTACCTGTGGGGGTTTGATCATTGGAGAATTCTATTTGACTATATTCTCTGCTCTTTACACATTTCAAAGGAGAGATTTAACAGTTTTATTTTAAAATGTTATATTTACATTAAACTGGGAATGATATCCTTTGGAACTACAAAAAATGATTAACAATGGCAATACATTTAAAAATGGGCAACATGTTGTAAAGTTTCAAGAAAGTATTTAGGAAATACGTCAGGAAAAATGTTTGAATCCATGACTCTGGGGTATGTGCTTGAGTCTGAGATTGTCTCACTCTGTATATGAATAGCTTGAGAGAATATGAAATCATTTTCCAAAGTGTTTTTGTCTGTTCACACTCCCATCAGCCATGCATGACAGTTCCCAGGGTTCCTTGTCCCTTCCAGCACTGATATTATCAGATTTAAAATTTTTGCCACTATGGTCAGAGTAAAATGTTGACTAATTATCATTTAAATTAACGTTTTCCTAATTGTTGATGCAGTGAAACAGCTTTCAGTGGTCTATTTTCACATTTATTTTCCCTTCATTTCAGTAGCTGGCATTGCCAATACTTATATTTCCCCCCCAAATTTTCAACTGGGTTAATTATAATTTTCATATTGACCTGGAGGCTTTCTTTATATCTTCACTAATGTGTATCAGTTACTGTGTTGATGCAACTTCTCATAGCTTGGGTTATATATTCACTGTCATTATGATGTTTTTGATGAATGCAATAATTGCAATTTTAATGAAGCACTGTATATCAATCTTTTTTTTTTTAAGTTTGCTTTTTGTGTCTTACTTGAAAAATTTCTTACTTACCCTCCAGCCGTAGAAATAGTTGATTTTTTTCTGAAAGTTTTTGTAACCTTGATGCTTACATGTAAATCTCTAATTCATCTGATATTAATTATAGTGCAAGAGATGATATAGGATTTTGTTTACATTTTTTTCCTATTGTTCGTACATAAGTTATTGAACACTTTTCTCTTTATCTCAGATATTGACAATGCCACTTCTGTCACAAGTTGTTTTCAAATGTTCATGGAACTGAACTTAGATTCAGTCTGTTTCTCTCTCTTCCTCTTTGAGTGACTATCATACAGTTTTAATTACTTTAGCTTTAAAAGAAATATTGATTTAATAAATAAATTGTGCAGTTTCTCTGATCTTATTCCTGTCAAAATTTCTTTTTTTTTTTGTCAGTTATCTTTTTTTTAAATTATTATTATTATACTTTAAGTTCTAGGGTACATGTGCACAACGTGCAGGTTTGTTACATATGTATACATGTGCCATGTTGGTGTGCTGCACCCATCAACTCGTCAGCACCCATCAACTCGTCATTTAGATCAGGTATAACTCCCAATGCCATCCCTTCCCCCTCCCCGCTCCCCACAATAGGCCCCAGTGTGTGATGTTCCCCTTCCCATGTCCAAGTGATCTCATTGTTCAATTCCCACCTATGAGTGAGAACATGCAGTGTTTGGCTTTCTGTTCTTGTGATAGTTTGCTGAGAATGATGGTTTCCAGCTGCATCCATGTCCCTATAAAGGACACAAACTCATCCTTTTTTATGGCTGCATAGTATTCCATGGTGTATATGTGCCACATTTTCTTAATCCACTCTGTCACTGATGGACATTTGGGTTGATTCCAAGTCTTTGCTATTGTGAATAGTGCTGCAATGAACATACATGTGCATGTGTCTTTATAGCAGCATGATTTATAATCCTTTGGGTATATACCCAGTAATGGGATGGCTGGGTCACATGTTATTTCTAGTTCTAGATCCTTGAGGAATCGCCACACTGTTTTCCACAATGGTTGAACTAGTTTACGGTCCCACCAACAGTGTAAAAGTGTTCCTATTCTCCACATCCTCTCCAGCACCTGTTGTTTCCTGACTTTTTAATGATTGCCATTCTAACTGATGTGAGATTGTATCGCACTGTGGTTTTGATTTGCATTTCTCTGATGGCCAGTGATGACGAGCATTTTTTCATGTGTCTGTTGGCTGTATGAATGTCTTCTTTTGAGAAATGTCTATTCATATCTATTGCCCACTTTTTGATGGGGTTGTCTGTTTTTTTCTTGTAAATTTGTTTGAGTTCTTTGTAGGTTCTGGATATTAGCCCTTTGTCAGATGAGTAGATTGCAAAAATTTTCTCCCATTCTGTAGGTTGTCTGTTCACTGTGATGGTAGTTTCTTTTGCTGTGCAGAAGCTTTTTAGTTTAATTAAATGCCATTTGTCAATTTTGTCTTTTGTTGCCGTTGCTTTTGGTGTTTTAGACATGAAGTCCTTGCCCATGCCTATGTCCTGAATGGTATTACCTAGGTTTTCTTCTAGGGTTTTTATGGATTTAAGTCTAACATTTAAGTCTCTAATCCATCTTGAATTAATTTTCGTATAAGGAGTAAGGAAAGGATCCAGTTTCAGCTTTCTACTTACGGGTAGCCAATTCTCCCAGCACCACTTCTTAAATAGGGAATCCTTTCCCCATTTCTTGTTTTTGTCAAGTTTGTCAAAGATCAGATGGCTGTAGATGTGTGGTATTATTTCTGAGGACTCTGTTCTGTTCCATTGGTCTATATCTCTGTTTTGGTACCAGTACCCTGCTGTTTTGGTTACTGTAGCCTTGTAGTATAGTTTGAAGTCAGGTAGCGTGATGCCTCCAGCTTTGTTCTTTTGACTTAGGATTTTCTTGGTAATGCAGGCTCTTTTTTGGTTCCATATGAACTTTAAAGCAGTTTTTTCCAATTCTGTGAAGAAAGTCCTTGGTAACTTGATGGGGATAGCATTGAATCTATAAATAACCTTGGGCAATATGGCCATTTTCACGATATTGATTCTTCCTATCCATGAGCATGGTATGTTCTTCCATTTGTTTGTGTCCTCTTGCATTTCACTGAGCAGTAGTTTGTAGTTGTCCTTGAAGAGGTCCTTTACATCCCTTGTAAGTTGGATTCCTAGGTATTTTATTCTCTTTGAAGCAATTGTGAATGGAAGTTCATTCATGATTTGGCTTTCTGTTTGTTTGTTACTGGTGTATAAGATGCTTGTGATTTTTGTACATTAATTTTGTATCCTGAGACTTTGCTGAAGTTGCTTATCAGCTTAAGGAGATTTTGGGTTGAGATGATGGGGTTTTCTAAATATACAATCATGTCATCTGCACACAGGGACAATTTGACTTCTTCTTTTCCTAACTGAATACGCTTGATTTCTTTCTCTTGCCTGATTGCCCTAGCCAGAACTTCCAATACTATGTTGAATAGAAGTGGTGAGAGAGGGCATCCCTGTCTTGTGCCAGTTTTCAAAGGGAATGCTTCCAGTTTTTGCCCATTCAGTATGATATTGGCTGTGGGTTTGTCATAAATAGCTCTTATTATTTTGAGACACATTCCATCAATACCAAATTTATTGAGAGTTTTTAGCATGAACTGCTGTTGAATTTTGTCAAAGGCCTTTTCTGCATCAATTGAGATAATCATGTGGTTTTTGTCTTTGGTTCTGTTTATATGCTGGATTACATTTATTGATTTGCGTATGTTGAACCAGCCTTGCATCCCAGGGATGAAGCCCACTTGATCATGGTGGATAAGCTTTTTGATGTGCTGCTGGATTCGGTTTGCCAGTATTTTATTGAGGATTTTTGCATCGATGTTCATCAGGCATATTGGTCTAAAATTCTCTTTTTTTGTTGTATGTCTGCCAGGCTTTGTATCAGGATGATGTTGGCCTCATAAAATGAGTTAAGGAGGATTCCCTCTTTTTCTATTGATTGGAATAGTTTCAGAAGGAATGGTACCAGCTCCTCCTTGTACCTCTGGTAGAATTCGGCTGTGAATCCGTCTGTTCCTGGACTTTTTTTGGTTGGTAGGCTATTAATTATTGCCTCAATTTCAGAGCCTGCTATTGGTCTATTCAGGGATTCAACTTCTTCTTGGTTTAGTCTTGGGAGCATGTAAGTGTCCAGGAAATTATCCATTTTTTCTAGGTTTTCTAGTTTATTTGTGTAGAGGTATTTATAGTATTCTCTGATGGTAGTTTGTATTTCTGTGGGGTCAGTGGTGATATCCCCTTTATCATTTTTTATTGTGTCTATTTGATTCTTCTCTCTTTTCTTCTTTATTAGTCTTGCTAGTGGTCTATCAATTTTGTTGATCTTTTCAAAAAACCAGCTCCTGGATTCATTGATTTTTTTGGAGGGGTTTTGTGTCTCTATCTCCTTCAGTTCTGCTCTGATCTTAGTTATTTCTTGCCTTCTGCTAGCTTTTGAATGTGCTTGCTCTTGCTTCTCTAGTTCTTTTAATTGTGATGTTAGGGTGTCAATTTTAGATCTTTCCTGCTTTCTCTTGTGGTCATTTAGTGCTATAAATTTCCCTCTACACACAGCTTTAAGTGTGTCCCAGAGATTCTGGTATGTTGTATCTTTGTTCTCATTGGTTTCAAAGAACATCTTTATTTCTGCCCTCATTTCGTTATGTACCCAGTAGTTATTCAGGAGCAGGTTGTTCAGTTTCCATATAGTTGAGCAGTTTTGATTGAGTTTCTTAGTCCTGAGTTCTCATTTGATTGCACTGTGGTCTGAGAGACAGTTTGTTATAATTTCTGTTCTTTTACATTTGCTGAGGAGTGCTTTACTTCCAACTGTGTGGTCAATTTTGTAATAAGTGTGATGTGGTGCTGAGAAGAATGTATATTCTGTTGATTTGGGGTGGAGAGTTCTATAGATGTCTATTAGGTCCACTTGGTGCAGAGTTGAGTTCAATTCCTGGATATCCTTGTTAACTTTCTGTCTCATTGATCTGTCTAATGTTGACAGTGGGGTGTTGAAGTCTCCCATTATTATTGTATGGGAGTCTAAGTCTCTTTGTAAGTCTCGAAGGACTTGCTTTATGAATCTGGTTGCTCCTGTATTGGGTGCATATATATTTAGGATAGTTAGCTCTTCCTGTTGAATTGATCCCTTGACCATTATGTAATGGCCTTCTTTGTCTCTTTTGATCTTTGATGGTTTAAAATCTGTTTTATCAGAGACTAGGATTGCAACCCCTGCTTTTTTTTGTTCTCCATTTGCTTGGTAGATCTTCTTCCATCCCTTTATTTTGAGCCTATGTATGTCTCTGCATGTGAGATGGGTCTCCTGAATACAGCAGACTGATGGGTCTTGACTCTTTACCCAATTTGCCAGTCTGTGTCTTTTAATTGGAGCATTTAGTCCATTTACATTTAAGGTTAATATTGTTATGTGTGAACTTGATCCTGCCATTATGATATTAGCTGGTTATTTTGCTCATTAGTTGATGCAGTTTCTTCCTAGCATCGATGGTCTTTACATTTTGACATGTTTTTCTAATGGCTGGTACCAGTTGTTCCTTTCCATGTTTAGTGCTTCCTTCAGGGTCTCTTGTAAGGCAGGCCTAGTGGTGACAAAATCTCTAAGCATTTGCTTGTTTGTAAAGGATTTTATTTCTCCTTCACTTATGAAACTTAGTTTGGCTGGATATGAAATTCTGGGTTTAAAATTCTTTTCTTTAAGAATGTTGAATATTGGCCCCCACTCTCTTCTGGCTTGGAGAGTTTCTGCCGAGAGATCTGCTGTTAGTCTGATGGGCTTCCCTTTGTGTGTAAGTCGAACTTTCTCTCTGGCTGCCCTTAATATTTTTTCCTTCATTTCAACTTTGGTGAATCTGACAATTATATGTCTTGGAGTTGCTCTTCTCGAGGAATATCTTTGTGGCGTTCTCTGTATTTCCTGAATTTGAATGTTGGCCTGCCCTACTAGGTTGGGGAAGTTCTCCTGGATGATATCCTGAAGAGTGTTTTCCAACTCGGTTCCATTTTCCCCCTCACTTTCAGGCATAGCAATCAGACGTAGATTTGGTCTTTTCACATAATCCTGTATTTCTTGGAGGCTTTGTTCGTTTCTTTTTCCTCTTTTCTCTCTAGACTTCTCTTCTCACTTCATTTCATTCATTTGGTCTTCAGTCATTGATACTCTTTATTCCAGTTGATTGAGTCAGTTACTGAAAGTTGTGCATTTGTCATGTAAATCTTGTGTCATGGTTTTCATCTCTGTCAGTTCGTTGATGGACTTCTCTGCATTGATTATTCTAGTTATCCATTCTTCCATTCTTTTTTCAAGTTTTTTAGTTTCTTTGCACTGGGCACGTAGTTCCTCCTTTAGCTCAGAGAAGTTTGATTAACCAAAGCCTTCTTCTCTCAACTTGTCAAAGTCATTCTCCATCCAGCTTTCATCTGTTGCTGGCAATGAGCGGCGTTCCTTTGGAGGGGGAGATGTGCTCTGATTTTTTGAATTTTCAGCTTTTCTGCCCTGCTTTTTCCCCATCTTTGTGGTTTTATCTGCCTTTGGTCTTTGAGGTTGATGACGTACTGATGGGGTTTTGGTGTGGGTGTCCTTTCTGTTTGTTAGTTTTCCTTCTAACAGTCAGGACCCTCAGCTGCAGGTCTGCTGGAGTTTGCTTGAGTCCACTCCAGACCCTGTTTGCCTGGGTATCAGCAGTGGAGGCTGCAGAAGATAGACTGTTGCTGAACAGTGTGTGTTCCTGTCTGATTCTTGCTCTGGAAACTTCGTCTCAGAGTTGTGCCCAGCCGTGTGAGGTGTGAGGTGTTGGTCTGCACCCAGTGTGGGATGTCTCCCAATTAGGTTACTCAAGGGTCAGGGACCCACTTGAGCATACGCTCTGTCCGTTCTCAGATCTCAAGCTCCGTGCTGGGAGACCCACTGCTCTCTTCAAAGCTGTCAGACAGGGTCATTTACATCTACAGAGGTTTCTGCTGCTTTTTGCTTAGCTATGCCCTGTCCCCAGAGGTGGAGTCTGCAGAGGCAGGAGGCCGCCTTGAGCTGCGGTGTGTTCCACCCAGTTTGAGCTTCCCGGCGGCTTTGTTTACCTACTTAAGCCTCAGTAATGGCGGGCGCCCCTCCCCTAGCCTTACTGCTGCCTTGCAGTTAGATCTCAGACTGCTGTGCTAGCAATGAGGGAGGCTTAGTGGGTGTGGGACCCTCCGGGCCAGATGTGGGATATAATCTCTGGGTGTACCGTTTACTAAGACCCTTGGTAAAGCGCAGTATTTGGGTGGGAGTTACCCGATTTTCCAGGTGTTGTGTATCTCAGTTTCCCTTGGCTAAGAAAAGGGATTCCCTTCCCCCTTGTGCTTCCCAGGTGAGGTGATGCCTCGCCCTGCTTCAGCTCTGGCTGATCGGGCTGCACCAGCTGACCAGCACTGATTGTCCGGCACTCCCCAGTGAGATGAACCTAGTACCTCAGTTGAAAATGCAGAAATCACCCATCCTCTGTGTTGCTCATGCTGGAGGCTGGAGCTGTTCCTATTCAGTCATCTTGCTCCGGGCTGTCCCAAAATTTCTTAAATGGTTATGCTTGAAGTCATTTTATTTCTATTGCTGCCTATTATTATTCTCATTTAATTGTTACTAATTTTTTAGTGACCAAAGTTATTTCAGGGCCACATATTGCAAAATAAATAGTATAGGGAAGGGGCCAACAGATGGTCTGGACTAGCAGGAAATCTTCCTGGCTCTCAGTAGAGTTTTATAGGGATAAAATGTGTGCGTGTGTGTGTGTGCGCACGCGCACACGTGCATGCGTGCATTTATAATTTAGCCTTGTCTCATTTTTAGGTGGGCTGTCCTTTTACTTTTCATTACTTCTTCTCTACATTGCTATGGTAATTAGAAAGAATGCCTGTATATTTCTTCAGTTATCTTTGTCTCCTCTGCAACTTTGTATTTTCAAACAAGGTAGTAGAAAGTTCTTGCACCTGGCCCCATACATTCTGTTATAAATGTTCCAAACAGGTGGTTGTTGGTTTTGATCTTCCTGTCTCTACCTGAGATCTTTAATGGCAAGCAACTTCACTTTTTTCCTCTTTACTTTGATCCTATTTGTACTTCATTTAGTAATCCTTCCTTATTTATTTTGAAGTTGGTATCAAGGGTATTTATTAGTATTAATGAGGACAGAATTTCCATTTTATTTTCTGGTCTTGTAGGAAACTTTAAATTTTCCCTCTGAAGTTTCAGTAATTGAGTCTGCTGAAGTAAGCTGACAAAAGATAGATGAACAGGAGAAAAGGCATATAAGTTTATACCATGCAAATACACAGAAGTGGCACAAAGCATGAAACTCAAGGAAGGGCCAGATGATTGAAGATTAAATACCTTGTTCATAGGTGAAAGGAGAGTGGGAGATTTAGACAATTTTGGAGGAAGAGTCAATAATTTAAAGGGGAAAAGAATGGGCCTGAAGAACAGATAATAATCTGAGACAAAGTTCTCCTGAGCTTTGGGGAGGGTGGCAACAAGTTAAGGGAACATTGAGGGGTAGAACTGCATTAGGAGCAAAAGTTGCCTTATCAAGTCCCTTAGGTAACAGACCTTGGAAGAACAGATGAAATGTCTCTCTGGGCAAGTGTGGTGACAACTTTTTGTTTCTTCTTTGGTGATCAGTCTTCTCCGGTTGATGAGATTTCAGATAGGAGATTGGAGAAAATTATATATACATATTTTTAAAGATCTACCCTAGGTCACATAAGGGAACCTTAGAGATAGCCCCTCCCTTCATCTCGAAGGAGAAACAAGGTAAAGTCAAAGAAATCTTGATTTGGAGGAAACTTCTAAGGCCTTCTAATTTTCTTTAATTCAAAGTGCACAGCATGCCAAAGCACCATACTTTGGGGTATTGTTTTCTGAGCCTACTGCTTTCAAAACTCTCCTTGCTTTCAGTTGATTGTAGAAAAAAAGTCACGAAAATGTTTTAACATATTCAACCTAAAAATCTCAGCTTGATGTATGAAGTCATTAAAATAATTTCTATAGTTTTTTATAGAAATTATAAAATTTTATGTAAAATTTCTATAGTTTATGTTTGACCGGTATGAAATTCTGGAGATTGTGTACTTCCATTGGAAAAAAATTTTTAATAAGTATCACATAGACCATGGAAAAGTTATAATAGATTACATAATGCAATAAAAAGTACAAGGTGAAGAAGTATGTTTGCAGATTTCAATTGTACTGTACAATGTGTTTTGGCAAAGAGATCATAGAATATTATATTTTTGAAATGCATGAATATGTCCCATGATAAATTTGTATTTGCTTTTTGTCTTTGGTTTCTGACATACAACTCTTAAAACCCTTTGAATGTCCAGAGTGATAAGAGTCCCTTTTGTATGCTAATTAGATGACTGCTGGATGGGGGCTGCTAGATTGCCATCGGGTGGGTGCTGGCTGCCAGAAAGACTAACTCATGTTTAGAGAGTTAGAAGTTGCTGGCCGGGCACGGTGGCTCAAGCCTGTAATCCCAGCACTTTGGGAGGCTGAGATGGGCGGATCACGAGGTCAGGAGATCAAGACCATCCTGGCTAACACGGTGAAACCCCGTCTCTACTAAAAAACAAAACAAAACAAAATATTAGCCGGGCGTGGTGGCGGGCGCCTGTAGTCCCAGCTACTCAGGAGGCTGAGGGAGGAGAATGGCGTGAACCCAGGAGTCGGAGCTTGCAGTGAGCTGAGATCTGGCCACTGCACTCCAGCCTGGGTGACAGAGCAAGACTCTGTCTCAAAAAAAAAAAAAAAAAAAAAAAAAAAAAAGTTGCAACCCCATCCTCTGATCTCCACGGGAGGGAGGCTGGAGAGTGAGTCTGATTATCAGTGGTCAATGATTTAATCAATCGTGCCTATGTAATGGAGCCACCATAAAAACACCTAAACAATGTGGTTTGGAGAGCTTTTGGGTTGGTGAACACAGGGAGGTGATGGGAGGGTGGTATGCCTGAGAAAACTTGGAAGCTTCTTGTACCCTCCCACCTGCCCACACCTTGCCCTATGCATTTCTTCCATTCGGTTGTCCCTGAGTTATATTCTTCATAGTAAACTGGTAGTAATAAGTAGGTAACAACCCGGTGGAAGAGGAAACACTTTCATGTGGGCATAATAGAGGGCTTACGTGGGACTAGAACTAAGCCTCTCAATTATACCAAGCTATCCATGATAGACCAGGGATTTGATGAGAATCCCACTGCCTTCTTGGAAAGGCTAAGAGCGGCCTTGGTAAAAGACACCTCTCTATCTCCTGATTCACTCAAGGGACAGGCACAACTAATTCTAAAGGATAAATTTATTACTCAGGCAGCCCCTCAGATCAGGAGGAAGCCGCAGAAACAGGCCCTGGGAGCAGATACTACTTTAGAGAATCTCCTGAAAGTGGCCACTTAGTCTTTCACAATAGCTCACTGGAGTAGATTCTTGAATTCAATATAGCTGAGTAAAGGCCTGGGAAGCTGATGGAATTACCTCCATAAACCCAGGAGAGCACCCAAAGTACCAATGTGAAGAGATTTGGAGACCTCAAGCTAAAAATCACAAAAGATAAGTGTTAATAATTAACCTTCCATGGATATTCTCTTTGTAGTCTCACCTATGCTTGCTGTTCTTACCTTTATTCTGTTCTATACCATGGGGTAGAATGTTGTTTTCAGAATGATTATTTCACTTCTTATTTCTATAATCTTTGGATTTCTAAAATCTAGATTCTCTGCTTTTAAACTCCTCTTTGTATAATACACATATTTGATCCATGCACACTTAGCTTTGTACAACTTGTTTTTTCTTGCCTAGAGGCCATCACATTCCAAACAGCCAGGGAACCAGACCCTCAGATGATGGCTTCCTTTTGCCAGGGAACCTTAGGTAGACCTCTGGGAGGAGTCTGACTGCCATTTTGCCCAAAACAAGTCCCGCTGTTAGCAGGAGGTGGTTAAAACCAGTCATTGTCTGTATTCTAATGGGAGTTAGATGTGCCTTTTCAGAGGGGGGAAAAGTTAGGGACAGGAAGCAGGGAAATTCAGGGCAGAAGAGGGGGTGGGGTCCCCAATGACGGTCCCACCCTCAAGCCAAAAAGCTTAATACTGCAGCCCAAAGTGAGAACTTTACATTCCCATTTTCCTGCTAGAATGTTGCCTTTTCCAAAACCACCCATGGCCTGCTCCACCCCCATACAATGCCCATAAAACCCCCAGGACCTGCCAGCAAGGAGAGGAGAAGCAGCTGGATGTCAGAGACTATGGTTGGATGTTGGAGAGAAGCAGGACAACTTGACAGCATAGCTTCGAAAAGGAGTCCAGCCATTCACGGAAGATTACCTTCCTGCTCTGTCCCCTTTTCAGCTCTTATTACCACTGACAAGCACTTTCATCGGCAATAAAATCCCCCACATTTATCACCTTCAATTAATTCATGCGAGCTCATTCCTCCTGGATGCTGAACAAGAACTAAGGTGTGGGTGCAAAAGGCTGTCCCTGACCCTCCACTGCCCCTCCACTGAGCTGTTAACATTTAAGCCTTCCGTGATGGCGTGATGGCAAAGTTAAAAGAGCGCTGACTGTATCACTCCCACTGGGGTTTCAGGGTCACAGGTACTCCCTCCTAGACGTTGCCACAGGGCCCACATGGAGTTTTGCCTCTGCTGGCAGTCAAAACCACTTTCCCCGGCTTCTGCACCTGCTCACCTGCATGCTCTCACTCCTGCAAGGGGTAAAGTGCAGAGGGTGTGAATGAGTGGAATTCGCCCTTGCTAGTGTTAATGTGGCCAGCTAGTTCCGGTGCTCCCGCACCTTGGTTCCAACCCATGAAAGGGTCAGGGAAATATCCTGCTTCACTAGGACTTGTAACAGCCAACTGAAGTGAAGGCAGTATGTGGGACGGAGCCCTTAACTTGTGAGTGTTATGCTAATGCCAGGTAGATAGTGTCAGAACTGAATTGAATTGTGGGACTTTCAGTTGTTAGAAAGTTGGAGATGTGGTGTCGAAAGAGACACCACACATTCAGAGTCAGAGATGTTGTGAGTAAAAGTAGATTCCTAATTTATTAAAATATGCATTTGAAGAAAATGTAATGTAATTGGCTATTTTATTTTTGATAACATGAGATAAAGTATTCGTTAACCTAATACAATATATCTAGTACTGAACATATAACTTGATAGATATTAGAACTGACTTTCTAGTACTAAGTAAGAGAATTACTAACTGTGGCTAGCACATAATATGAATCCAAAAAGAGCTATAGAGATTACATTTTGTTTTGAAATATCTAACTTGATAGTAATCATGTAGATGAAACAGTAGCTATAGGATAATTCATGAATGTACTATCTCATTGCCAATTTATTATTTAAAATGCTCTTCATTTTAAGGTAATGTAATTCTAGGTAAGAGAGGGTGTTTGGGGGGTAAGTTCTGTCCTCACAAGAGTTGTCTACTCTTGTTGGGTCCTAGATTGAAAACTGGTCCTCCATATCTTTGCCATCTCTTCGGTATTGACAAATACTCCGAGAACAAAATCCTTCATGAATATAGGGTTTATATCTCTGGATTTCTATATTCTCATTTATCTTGGTTCAGTTATTCCTCATTCTGTTTTTAGTCCTTTAAAGGTTATTTTTTTTTTTTTCAAAATTTCTCCAGATATTTAACTTGTCATTTATGGAGACTAGGAGGTTAATCTGAATTATCTTGCTTTCCAATACTGGATATGATAGTCCTGATACATTTTGTAAGCTTCAGAAGCTTTGAATGGTTGTCCTAATGACACTAATGTCCTAATGGCTGTCCTAATAACACAAAGGAGATTGAGATTCCAATTATGTGTTATGAAACATTGCATGATATTATTATTCTTTGCTAAAGTTTTGACGGCCCCCCCCCCCAAAAAAAAGCATCAGAAGCATTTTTAAAGGTATATTAGAAATGAGTATTAAACTCTGATATTTATGAATGAAGTTACATTTGTTTTATGAATATTTCATTATTGGGTCATGGAATTTTTTAGCTACAATTAATTGAAGACTCTTTTCTATTTTTTAAATAAGCCTTTCATTATTAGATGAGTGGTGTTCATTCCTTTTGCTGGTGCCTTAGAATAGCAAAGATACTGTATGATATATATCTGGCTGTAGCATTTGTCCTTTCTGTACTGCACTGAATATTTACTGTGGCATCTAGATAAGTTACTGATTATTGGTATCAGAGATCTATTGTTTTTCATGCTATTTGTGTAATGGGGCCTTGCAATTAAATTATTCCTAGTGATGAAGTCTCCTGAAAATACTTGAACTAATCTTTCTAGTCAGTAATAATTTCTTCCAAAATAATGTAGCTTACAACATTATAAAGTCATATCTCTAAAACTTTTAATTTTTTCATAAGGACAATATCTAATTTTGATTTAACAAATATTTATTAAGTAACTATTATTAAAGTATTCAATAATGGAGATTTAGCAGTAAATAATACAAATCTTGCCTCAGCTTTCAGAAGGTTTAGAGTCTATCGTAATTTTAAAGTCTCCAAACAACTTTTATTAACTTTTATCAAGCCCAATTAATTAACAAAATTCTGGATTTCTTATAAAGCTATATTTTTTAGACTTAAAGTATCTGAGAACCTAATCTGTTTCTGAGAAGTTGTTGGCTTTATTGCTGAAGAATGGTACAACATAATTTGATGTAAAGTTGCATGCTTTAGGTTCTGAAACTCACAATATTATAGTAGTTATATTTTTGCTTTTGATAATTTTAAGTTAAAGCTATTTTTACTTTTGTGCAGCTACCAGGAAACACGATGTTAATAGTTCTTGTCTCAGGGAGCTGGGAAGGGTACAGGGTGAAGGGTAAAATATGTTGGAGTCGGGCAAGGATTGGAATCTTTGCCCTGCTACTTAGTGTATGACCTTGAACAAGTCATTTAATCTCTCTGAGCCTCAGTTTATTTTTCTATAAACTAAGTATTATAATAGCTACTTTGGTGGGGTTTGAGAGCACTCCCCAGAGAGATGCTTCTCGACTTACAATGGGGTTACATCCTGACAAACCCATCGTAAGTTGAAAATATCATTAAGACAAAAATGCATTTAGTATCCCAATAAACCCATCATAAAAGTTGAAAAATTGTAAATCATACTGTTATAAGTCCACATGCTCCTTGAGTTACAATGTGGTTATGTCTCAGTAAGCCCATAGAAAAGTCAACAAATTATAAGTTGAATCATTGTAAGTCAGAGACCGTCTGCATAACATACATGATTATGTAGCCCATGGCAGCTGTTATGAATATAGTAACAGACACAGATAATAACAGCTACCACTTTCTTTCTTTCCCTATCCCCAAGTGGTGCCAAATCACAGGTTCCAGACCAAACAAGGAGGAAAGTTGCTTTTTCTTCCCTATCATTCTAAAATCTTTTTCTTGGGCTTTACATTAAGGCAACTGATAAAGACTTTGTTGCATCCTCCATCAAGTAAAAGAATTAAAGTCATCTAATTGTAAATTAAATGATAAGCCTGCTTCACTGTGGGATATGAAACTTGTGAATATGAGGTCAAATTTCTCTTGCTGGGAAAAGAATAATAATAGCTCCTGGCTGTTTAAGCTGAGAGGATATGTTTCCTGTGACATTTAATCTGATAATAAAAGGCTGTGGGTAACTCTTATGGGAATCAGGCAAATGATACATACCAGGAATTGCTCTGTTCTGGCTGTAGAAGTTCAAGGTTGAGTAACTTCATACTAATGTAGCAAGAGCTACTTTATCACAATTCAGCTAAACAAATAAGAAGCCTTTGAATACAAAATGAATTTGATGCAATTGGGGATTTTACATTCAAATATATAATACAGATTGGAAAGAGATTGATACTATATCATATTTTGTTTTGGGAAAACTGAGTTTGAACAAGTTGGTCTCAATTTGAGTCTTGCATGTCATGCTGGCTTATCCAATTTCAGAAGAAATTACTGACCCAAATTCTTTGGAGGAAATTATTTTCCGCACCATGAAATCTTTTCAGACTATTGTTCAAATGAACTCCAACATGGTAAATCTTTTTCAGAATAACTGAACAGAGCACTGGAGAGCAAATTAATTTTTTTAGGCTTTCTAAGTGAAAACATATTTATATAGTTATTGATTTAATTTTTCTGATTTAATTTAAAAAATAAATTGATTATACAAATAAACAACAGTCTAGTAAAAGAGTTTAACTTAGATCTTATGAGAGTTGCTTGATGGATGTTAAAAAGCCATTAGGTATTTTTGACAAGTGTTTGCAGTGAAAATTGGTATGAAATTCTTACTGTTTTTCTACTCTTGGTCTGATTCTATTGAACACCTTCCTTATGACTTTAAGCAAACTGTGGGAGTAGAGTCTTGCCATCACATGCTCTCCTATTCAAAATCAGTAAACCTAGTATAGATACAAATTTTTAAAACCTGATAACTTTAACTTTGAAATTCGTTTCCGTCATTTACTAGTTGTATTATCTAAAGTTTCTTTAACTTCTCTAAATCAATAAAAAGAGTTTCATAATACTGCCTTAAAGCTATTTTGTTTTAAGGATTAAATGATTTGTGCAAAGGTGTAGTGCATTGCTCTGGCATCAATCTGCCAGTTCTTCTGGGTTAGACATCACATGGCCCTCACACTGGTTGCCTACTGCATTTTATTTCTAAACATTTTTCTGCAGTTTAGTCTTATCCTTCTAATCAAATTGCTTCCTTACTATAAGAAACCTCAGATATAAATAAAATGGCCATGAATCTCATCTTCATGAATGATATGTGTGGCTAGCTATATTTTGGGAGATGAAGAGAATAACCAAAGAAACTACAAGAGGAATATTGGAATACAGTCTACCTTGAAACAGTGTATATCTCATGCGGGAACATCTTTTGGTACTTTTGTTCATATTGCTATTCTCTTATATGTAGGAAGAGAATAAGTAATGTTGTGACTGATGAATATTTCTAACTTTTCTGATATCTGTGGCTGTCTTTCAATTAGTGAAAGGCAGTAGACTGTGAAGAGCACAGGTAGGTAATATTTTTTTCTATACATACTATGTTAGACTAACATTGAATACTTTTTGCAAAGGTATTTTCATTTTGGTTTTCATGTTCAAAATTTACTATGGTGCTCACTTGAAAGACTTTAGTTTTCTAATAATTTCTATATAGTTTATTGGCAAATCTTGGATCAATTTCATAGTTTGACTAGCTTTAGAAAAATAAATAGTTAGACTTCTGGTTTCCAGCTTGACATGTAAAACTCTTGAAAGTCATTTTTCCTGTGTTTACAAGCAGAAAAAAGCTGAACAAACTCAAAATCAGCAAGTTTTTATTTAATCTTCAGATAATTAAGGCCACAAGGTAGACTACTGCTCTGAAACTGGAGAGATAGATAGGGTTATACAGAGATTCCTCTAAGAGCAGATGCCCAGAGCAGAAGCAAGCAGCTAAAGTCAGTATCAGTAAGATTATGTTAAAGCGTAGTTGACAAGTTGTTCCAGTCACAGTGTGGCCTAGAAATTAAAATCTCATAAGAGGTCCAGTCTTAGGGATGCCCTCACACATTGTGTTTTACCTTCAGGAGCCCTATCAGATTCTCAATGTGAAGATCAGAGAAGAATCCTCTGTGCTTCCAGCAGGAGTAGGAAGAATGTAAGCATTTGAAAAACACCCAGAGATCTATGTTCTCCTTACCAAGGCCTGTACTCATGAAAATCTGTTTTATCAGAGCTTACCCACTTGCATTCTACCAAAGCCTAATTGATCTGGGTGAGGAGAAATACCCAACTCCATTAGAGGTATAATATGCTGAGAGAAAAAAAGTGAGAAATACCCAACTCCAGCTCCCTCTAGACTTCAACATTGCGGAACAGGAATAACCAACTCAGTCTCGCTAAAAGACTGAGACCTAATCGTATGGTATAGAATGCTTCCTCTCCCCCTAGATCTTACCACTACGGCTTCTGTAAAATAACTGATTACAGCTAAAAGAACTGAAAGCCATGGGACATATTTAAGAAATATTAGCAAAACCCAAAGACAACAAGGGAGGCAAACACAAACACAAAAGCAAAACGAAATAAACAAAAGAAGAGTGGAAACTTTAGCCTCTGACCCCACAGCTACAGAAAGCAGTAAACATAGACTAACTCCTAGCCAGATAAACAAAACTTCATACTAAGGGCTTATTAGCCCCAGTTTCTTTTATCTGATACATCATTTCCAGTTATCAATAAAAAATTATGAGGCATGCTAACAAGCAAAAACACAGTATAAAGAGGCAGAGCAAGCATTAGAACCAGATTCAGATATGGTAGGGATATTGGAGTTATTAGACCAGGACTTAAAATTATCATGATTCATCAATCTGTTATAGACTGAATGCTTGTGTCACTCCAACATTTACATTTTGAAGGCCTAATACCTCATATGATGGTATTTCAAGGTGGGGCCTTTGGAAGGTAGTTAGGTTAGTTGAAGTCATGGGGGTGAGATCACTATGATGGGATTAGTGTCTTTACAAGAAAAGGAAGAGAATGGAGCTTGTTTTCTCTTTGCCATGTGAGGATACAGTGAGAAGGTGGCCATCTGCCAACAAGCAAAAGGGATCTCTCTAGGAACTGAGTCTGAGTCTGAACACTGATTGTCTGCTTCCCAGACTTCAAAACTGCAAGAAATAAATGTCTGTTTAAGGCACCAACTCCATGGTGTTTTGTTATGGCAGCCTGAGCTGACTAAGACATGCTGGGAGCTCTAATGAAACAGATGACCAACAGGAAAGAATAAATGAGATATGTTACCAGAGAGATGAAAACTCTAGGTAAGATTTTTTTTTTTTAATGCTAAAATAAATAGCACAGTAACAGAAGTAAAGGATACTTCCCATTGGTTCATTAGTAGACAAGACATTGTCAAGAATAAGTGACCTTGAAAATATGTCAATAGAAATTTCCAAAACTGAAATGTCAAGAGGAAAAAGAATGAAACAGAATATTCCAAGAACTGTGTGACAATTAAAGGTATAAATATGCATAAAGAAAATTCCAGAAGGAAGAAACAGTAAGAAACAGAAGAAATATCTGAATTAATAATGGCTGACAGTTTTCCAAAAGTACTGCCAGATGCCAAACTAAAGATCTAGGATGTCTAAAGAACACCACACAGGTCAGATACTTAAAAATCAATACTTATGCACATCATAGTTAAGCTGCAGAAAAGCAAAGAGAAAGTGAAAAATCTTGAAAGAAGCCATAGGGAAAAGAAATCTTAACTACAGAGGAAGAAGAATAAGAATTACATGAAACTTATCAGAAACCACAGAGGTAGAAAGAGAATACAGTGACATATTTAAGGTATTGGCAGAAAAAAAGCTACCAACCTAGAATTCCAAATTCAGTAAAATTATTTTTCAAAAGTGCAGGATAAATAAAGACCTTCTCAGACAAACATTGAAGGGATTTATTGATATTAGACCTGCCTTGCAAGAAATGTTTAAACCTGTAGCTCACATTATACCCAATGATGAGAAACTAGGTGCATTACCCCTAAGTGTGAAAGCAGGACAAAATGGCTCCTCTCAACACTTAAATTTATCATTATACAGAAGTCCTAACTAATGCAGTAAGACAATAAAATGTATACAGATTGGAAGAAATAAAACTGTTCACAAATGACATGATCTATGCAAAAAAATCAAAGAATTGATTAAAAAAACAACTTCTAGAATTAATAAGTAATTAAAGCAAGGTCACTGGATACAAGGTTAATACAGAAAGTCAGTTGCTTTCCTATGCGCAGGCAATAGGCAATTGCAATTTAAAATTAACACACTAAAAGAGAAATACTTCGGTTTAACTCTAACAAAATGTATACAAGTTCTATACGGGGACAAGTATAAAACTTTGATTAGAGCAAGATGGCCGAATAGGAACAGCTCCAGTCTCCAACTCTCAGCGCGAGCGACACAGAAGACTGGTGATTTCTGCATTTTCAACCGAGGTACTGGGTTCATCTCACTGGGGAGTGCCGGACGATCGGTGCTGGTCAGCTGCTGCAGCCCGACCAGCGAGAGCTGAAGCAGGGCGAGGCATCGCCTCACCTGGGAAGCACAAGGGGGAAGGGAATCCCTTTTCCTAGCCAGGGGAACTGAGACACACAACACCTGGAAAATCAGGTAACTCCCACCCCAATACTGCGCTTTAAGCAAACAGGCACACCAGGAGATCATATCCCACACCTGGCCGGGAGGGTCCCACACCCACGGAGCCTCCCTCATTGCTAGCACAGCAGTCTGCGATTACCGGCAAGGCAGCCGCGAGGCTGGGGGAGGGGCGCCCGCCATTGCTGAGGCTTAAGTAGGTAAACAAAGCTGCTGGGAACCTCGAACTGGGTGGAGCTCACAGCAGCTCAAGGAAACCTGCCTGTCTCTGTAGACTCCACCTCTGAGGACAGGGCACAGTAAACAATAACAAACACAGCAGAAAGCTCTGCAGATGCAAACGACTCTGTCTGACAGCTTTGAAGAGAGCAGTGGATCTCCCAACATGGAGGTTGACATCTGCGAAGAGACAGACTCCCTGCTCAAGTGGGTCCCTGACCCCTGAGTAGCCTAACTGGGAGACATCCGCCACTAGGGGCAGTCTGATACCCCACACCTCACAGGGTGGAGTACACCCCTGAGAGGAAGCTTCCAAAGCAAGAATCAGACAGGTACACTTGCTGTTCAGAAATATTCTATCTTCTGCAGCCTCTGCTGCTGATACCCAGGCAAACAGGGTCTGGAGTGGACCTCAAGCAATCTCCAACAGACCTACAGCTGAGGGTC